>NC_079214.1:75353036-75567356 GCF_029633865.1 Lampris incognitus
ATGTATAATTTCACCAGTTCTGATCATTGTTTAGCTTGTTGGTAGCTTGGTCCAATGCCAGACACAGTGAGTCCTTTTTATTGCTTTAAACGCATTTTATCCTCGAGAGAAACATGATTTCATTAAAAACGTTATAGTTTAAACATGCCTGTTGTACATGTGTGCAAACACTCAGAGCCTTAAGATAGGGGTTTCACCAATGTGTTTTTTGGTGAGAAACCTTCTATTTCAAGGTTCTGTGCGTTTTCAGACAAGTACAATATGTATTTATAGTGTTTCTGATGAAATCCCTCCTTTTAATGCATTTTCTCACAGAAAACGAGTCTCTCGCCATGGGAACATGGCTTTTTTGAAAAAGCATATTCTGGTCGAGAAATCGTGTTTTAAGCAATAAAAACGACTCCCGGCCTTATTTAGTTCACATTTGTACTTTTGGTAAGCTAGCCCGTATTCATAACGCACTAAACCTTTTGTCGCGTTAAACGCCTTTTCTCGACGAGATAAGCAATTTCATCAAAAACAAACAAAACAAGAAAAATGAATCTATTCAACAAGTCTACAACACGTCCTTAAGAGTTACATGATTTCACCCAATGTCAATGTGTAATTTCTCCAGTTCTGATCATTTTTTAGGTTGTTGGTAGCTTGGTCAATGCCAAAACACAGTGAGATCTTTTTATGGCTTTAAACGCGTTTTCTCCTCGAGAGAAACATGATTTCACTAAAAACGTTATAGTTTAAACATGCCTGTTGTACATGTGTGCAAACACTCAGAGCCTTAAGATAGGGGTTTCACCAATGTGTTTTTTGGTGAGAAACCTTCTATTTCAAGGTTCTGTGCGTTTTCAGACAAGTACAATATGTATTTATAGTGTTTTTTTATGAAATCCCTCCTTTTAATGCATTTTCTCACAGAAAACGAGTCTCTCGCCATGGGAACATGGCTTTTTTGAAAAAGCATATTCTGGTCGAGAAATCGTGTTTTAAGCAATAAAAACGACTCCCGGCCTTATTTAGTTCACATTTGTACTTTTGGTAAGCTAGCCCGTATTCATAACGCACTAAACCTTTTTATCGCGTTAAACGCCTTTTCTCGACCAGAAAAGCAATTTCATCAAAAACAAACAAAACAAGAAAAATGAATCTATTCAACAAGTCTGCAACACGTCCTTAAGAGTTACATGATTTCACCCAATGTCAATGTGTAATTTCTCCAGTTCTGGTCATTGTTTAGGTTGTTGGTAGTTTGGTCCAATGTCAAACAGAGTGAATCCTTTTTATTGCTTGAAACGCATTTTCTCCTCGAGAGAAACATGATTTCATTAAAAACGTTATAGTTTAAACATGCCTGTTGTACATGTCTGCAAACACTCAGAGCCTTAAAATAGGGGTTTCACCAATTTGTTTTTTGTTGAGAAACCTTCTATTTCAAGATTCTGTGCATTTTCAGACACGTACAATATGTATTTTTGGTGTTTCTGATGAAATTCCTCCTTTTAAATGCATTTTCTCACAGAAAATGAGTCTCTCGCCATAGGAAAATGTTTATTTTTTTGTTAAAAAAAGCATATTTCACCCAATTTCAATGTGTTATTTCACCAGTTCACCAGTTGTTGGTAGCTTGATCAGAATGCCAGACACAGTGAATCATTTTTATTGCTTGAAACGCATTTTCTCCTCAAGAGAACCATGATTTCATTGAAAACGTTATAGTTTAAAAATACCTGTTGTACATGTCAGCAAACACTCAGAGCCTTAAAATAGGTTTTTCACCCATGTATTTTTTGGTGAGAAACCTTCTATTTCAAGGTTCTGTGCATTTTCAGACACGTACAATATGTATTTTTGGTGTTTCTGATGAAATCCCTCCTTTTAAATGCATTTTCTCACAGAAAATGAGTCTCTCGCCATAGGAAATTTTTTTTATTCATTAAAAAACGCATATTTAACCCAATTGCAATGTGTTATTTCACCAGTTCACCAGTTGTTGGTACCTTGATCAAAATGCCAGACACAGTGAATCCTTTTTATTGCTTTAAACGTATTTTCTCCTCAAGAGAAACATGATTTCATTAAAAACGTTAAAACACCTGTTGTACATGTCTGCAAACACTCAGAGCCTTAAAATAGGTTTTTCACCCATGTGTTTTTTGGTGAGGAACCTTCTATTTCACGTTTCTGTGCGTTTTCAGACACGTACAATATGTATTTTTAGCGTTTCTGATGAAATCCCTCCTTTTAAATGCATTTTTTCACAGAAAATGTGTCTCTCGCCATGGGAAAATGGCTTTATAAAAAAACGCATATTCTGGTCGAGAAATTGTGTTTTAAACAATAAAAACGACTCCTGGCCTTATTAATTCACATTTTTTTACATTTGGTAACCTAGTCCATATGCGTAAAGCACTAAATCGTTTTATCGCGTTAACTGCATTTTCTCGACAAGAAAAGCACAATTTCATCAAAAACAAACAAAACAAGAAAAATGAATCTATTCAACAAGTCTACAACACATCCTTAAGAGTTACGTGTTTTCACCCAATGTCAATGTATAATTTCACCAGTTCTGATCATTGTTTAGCTTGTTGGTAGCTTGGTCCAATGCCAGACACAGTGAGTCCTTTTTATTGCTTTAAACGCATTTTATCCTCGAGAGAAACATGATTTCATTAAAAACGTTATAGTTTAAACATGCCTGTTGTACATGTGTGCAAACACTCAGAGCCTTAAGATAGGGGTTTCACCAATGTGTTTTTTGGTGAGAAACCTTCTATTTCAAGGTTCTGTGCGTTTTCAGACAAGTACAATATGTATTTATAGTGTTTCTGATGAAATCCCTCCTTTTAATGCATTTTCTCACAGAAAACGAGTCTCTCGCCATGGGAACATGGCTTTTTTGAAAAAGCATATTCTGGTCGAGAAATCGTGTTTTAAGCAATAAAAACGACTCCCGGCCTTATTTAGTTCACATTTGTACTTTTGGTAAGCTAGCCCGTATTCATAACGCACTAAACCTTTTTATCGCGTTAAACGCCTTTTCTCGACGAGAAAAGCACAATTTCATCAAAAACAAACAAAACAAGAAAAATGAATCTATTCAACAAGTCTGCAACACGTCCTTAAGAGTTACATGATTTCACCCAATGTCAATGTGTAATTTCTCCAGTTCTGATCATTTTTTAGGTGGTTGGTAGCTTGGTCAATGCCAAAACACAGTGAGATCTTTTTATGGCTTTGAACGCGTTTTCTCCTCGAGAGAAACATGATTTCACTAAAAACGTTATAGTTTAAACATGCCTGTTTGTACATGTGTGCAAACACTCAGAGCCTTGAGATAGGGGTTTCACCGATGTGTTTTTTGGTGAGAAACCTTCTATTTCAAGGTTCTGTGCGTTTTCCGACAACTACAATATGTATTTATAGTGTTTCTGATGAAATCCCTCCTTTTAATGCATTTTCTCACAGAAAACGAGTCTCTCGCCATGGGGACATGGCTTTTTTGAAAAAGCATATTCTGGTCGAGAAATCGTGTTTTAAGCAATAAAAACGACTCCCGGCCTTATTTAGTTCACATTTGTACTTTTGGTAAGCTAGCCCGTATTCATAACGCACTAAACCTTTTTATCGCGTTAAACGCCTTTTCTCGACCAGAAAAGCACAATTTCATCAAAAACAAACAAAACAAGAAAAATGAATCTATTCAACAAGTCTGCAACACGTCCTTAAGAGTTACATGATTTCACCCAATGTCAATGTGTAATTTCTCCAGTTCTGATCATTTTTTAGGTGGTTGGTAGCTTGGTCAATGCCAAAACACAGTGAGATCTTTTTATGGCTTTAAACGCGTTTTCTCCTCGAGAGAAACATGATTTCACTAAAAACGTTATAGTTTAAACATGCCTGTTGTACATGTGTGCAAACACTCAGAGCCTTAAGATAGGGGTTTCACCAATGTGTTTTTTGGTGAGAAACCTTCTATTTCAAGGTTCTGTGCGTTTTCAGACAAGTACAATATGTATTTATAGTGTTTCTGATGAAATCCCTCCTTTTAATGCATTTTCTCACAGAAAACGAGTCTCTCGCCATGGGAACATGGCTTTTTTGAAAAAGCATATTCTGGTCGAGAAATCGTGTTTTAAGCAATAAAAACGACTCCCGGCCTTATTTAGTTCACATTTGTACTTTTGGTAAGCTAGCCCGTATTCATAACGCACTAAACCTTTTTATCGCGTTAAACGCCTTTTCTCGACCAGAAAAGCAATTTCATCAAAAACAAACAAAACAAGAAAAATGAATCTATTCAACAAGTCTGCAACACGTCCTTAAGAGTTACATGATTTTACCCAATGTCAATGTGTAATTTCTCCAGTTCTGGTCATTGTTTAGGTTGTTGGTAGTTTGGTCCAATGTCAAACAGAGTGAATCCTTTTTATTGCTTGAAACGCATTTTCTCCTCGAGAGAAACATGATTTCATTAAAAACGTTATAGTTTAAACATGCCTGTTGTACATGTCTGCAAACACTCAGAGCCTTAAAATAGGGGTTTCACCAATTTGTTTTTTGTTGAGAAACCTTCTATTTCAAGATTCTGTGCATTTTCAGACACGTACAATATGTATTTTTGGTGTTTCTGATGAAATTCCTCCTTTTAAATGCATTTTCTCACAGAAAATGAGTCTCTCGCCATAGGAAAATGTTTATTTTTTTGTTAAAAAACGCATATTTCACCCAATTTCAATGTGTTATTTCACCAGTTCACCAGTTGTTGGTAGCTTGATCAGAATGCCAGACACAGTGAATCATTTTTATTGCTTGAAACGCATTTTCTCCTCAAGAGAACCATGATTTCATTGAAAACGTTATAGTTTAAAAATACCTGTTGTACATGTCAGCAAACACTCAGAGCCTTAAAATAGGTTTTTCACCCATGTATTTTTTGGTGAGAAACCTTCTATTTCAAGGTTCTGTGCATTTTCAGACACGTACAATATGTATTTTTGGTGTTTCTGATGAAATCCCTCCTTTTAAATGCATTTTCTCACAGAAAATGAGTCTCTCGCCATAGGAAATTTTTTTTATTCATTAAAAAACGCATATTTAACCCAATTGCAATGTGTTATTTCACCAGTTCACCAGTTGTTGGTACCTTGATCAAAATGCCAGACACAGTGAATCCTTTTTATTGCTTTAAACGTATTTTCTCCTCAAGAGAAACATGATTTCATTAAAAACGTTAAAACACCTGTTGTACATGTCTGCAAACACTCAGAGCCTTAAAATAGGTTTTTCACCCATGTGTTTTTTGGTGAGGAACCTTCTATTTCACGTTTCTGTGCGTTTTCAGACACGTACAATATGTATTTTTAGCGTTTCTGATGAAATCCCTCCTTTTAAATGCATTTTTTCACAGAAAATGTGTCTCTCGCCATGGGAACATGGCTTTTTTGAAAAAGCATATTCTGGTCGAGAAATCGTGTTTTAAGCAATAAAAACGACTCCCGGCCTTATTTAGTTCACATTTGTACTTTTGGTAAGCTAGCCCGTATTCATAACGCACTAAACCTTTTTATCGCGTTAAACGCCTTTTCTCGACGAGAAAAGCACAATTTCATCAAAAACAAACAAAACAAGAAAAATGAATCTATTCAACAAGTCTGCAACACGTCCTTAAGAGTTACATGATTTCACCCAATGTCAATGTGTAATTTCTCCAGTTCTGATCATTTTTTAGGTGGTTGGTAGCTTGGTCAATGCCAAAACACAGTGAGATCTTTTTATGGCTTTGAACGCGTTTTCTCCTCGAGAGAAACATGATTTCACTAAAAACGTTATAGTTTAAACATGCCTGTTTGTACATGTGTGCAAACACTCAGAGCCTTGAGATAGGGGTTTCACCAATGTGTTTTTTGGTGAGAAACCTTCTATTTCAAGGTTCTGTGCGTTTTCCGACAACTACAATATGTATTTATAGTGTTTCTGATGAAATCCCTCCTTTTAATGCATTTTCTCACAGAAAACGAGTCTCTCGCCATGGGGACATGGCTTTTTTGAAAAAGCATATTCTGGTCGAGAAATCGTGTTTTAAGCAATAAAAACGACTCCCGGCCTTATTTAGTTCACATTTGTACTTTTGGTAAGCTAGCCCGTATTCATAACGCACTAAACCTTTTTATCGCGTTAAACGCCTTTTCTCGACCAGAAAAGCACAATTTCATCAAAAACAAACAAAACAAGAAAAATGAATCTATTCAACAAGTCTGCAACACGTCCTTAAGAGTTACATGATTTCACCCAATGTCAATGTGTAATTTCTCCAGTTCTGATCATTTTTTAGGTGGTTGGTAGCTTGGTCAATGCCAAAACACAGTGAGATCTTTTTATGGCTTTAAACGCGTTTTCTCCTCGAGAGAAACATGATTTCACTAAAAACGTTATAGTTTAAACATGCCTTATTTAGTTCACATTTGTACTTTTGGTAAGCTAGCCCGTATTCATACCGCACTAAACCTTTTTATTGCGTTAAACGCCTTTTCTCGACCAGAAAAGCACAATTTCATCAAAAACAAACAAAACAAGAAAAATGAATCTATTCAACAAGTCTGCAACACGTCCTTAAGAGTTACATGATTTCACCCAATGTCAATGTGTAATTTCTCCAGTTCTGATCATTTTTTAGGTGGTTGGTAGCTTGGTCAATGCCAAAACACAGTGAGATCTTTTTATGGCTTTAAACGCGTTTTCTCCTCGAGAGAAACATGATTTCACTAAAAACGTTATAGTTTAAACATGCCTGTTGTACATGTGTGCAAACACTCAGAGCCTTAAGATAGGGGTTTCACCAATGTGTTTTTTGGTGAGAAACCTTCTATTTCAAGGTTCTGTGCGTTTTCAGACAAGTACAATATGTATTTATAGTGTTTCTGATGAAATCCCTCCTTTTAATGCATTTTCTCACAGAAAACGAGTCTCTCGCCATGGGAACATGGCTTTTTTGAAAAAGCATATTCTGGTCGAGAAATCGTGTTTTAAGCAATAAAAACGACTCCCGGCCTTATTTAGTTCACATTTGTACTTTTGGTAAGCTAGCCCGTATTCATAACGCACTAAACCTTTTTATCGCCTTAAACGCCTTTTCTCGACGAGAAAAGCACAATTTCATCAAAAACAAACAAAACAAGAAAAATGAATCTATTCAACAAGTCTACAACACGTCCTTAAGAGTTACATGATTTCACCCAATGTCAATGTGTAATTTCTCCAGTTCTGATCATTTTTTAGGTGGTTGGTAGCTTGGTCAATGCCAAAACACAGTGAGATCTTTTTATGGCTTTAAACGCGTTTTCTCCTCGAGAGAAACATGATTTCACTAAAAACGTTATAGTTTAAACATGCCTGTTTGTACATGTGTGCAAACACTCAGAGCCTTAAGATAGGGGTTTCACCAATGTGTTTTTTGGTGAGAAACCTTCTATTTCAAGGTTCTGTGCGTTTTCAGACAAGTACAATATGTATTTATAGTGTTTCTGATGAAATCCCTCCTTTTAATGCATTTTCTCACAGAAAACGAGTCTCTCGCCATGGGAACATGGCTTTTTTGAAAAAGCATATTTTGGTCGAGAAATCGTGTTTTAAGCAATAAAAACGACTCCCGGCCTTATTTAGTTCACATTTGTACTTTTGGTAAGCTAGCCCGTATTCATAACGCACTAAACCTTTTGTCGCGTTAAACGCCTTTTCTCGACGAGAAAAGCAATTTCATCAAAAACAAACAAAACAAGAAAAATGAATCTATTCAACAAGTCTACAACACGTCCTTAAGAGTTGCATGATTTCACCCAATGTCAATGTGTAATTTCTCCAGTTCTGATCATTTTTTAGGTGGTTGGTAGCTTGGTCAATGCCAAAACACAGTGAGATCTTTTTATGGCTTTAAACGCGTTTTCTCCTCGAGAGAAACATGATTTCACTAAAAACGTTATAGTTTAAACATGCCTGTTTGTACATGTGTGCAAACACTCAGAGCCTTAAGATAGGGGTTTCACCAATGTGTTTTTTGGTGAGAAACCTTCTATTTCAAGGTTCTGTGCGTTTTCAGACAAGTACAATATGTATTTATAGTGTTTCTGATGAAATCCCTCCTTTTAATGCATTTTCTCACAGAAAACGAGTCTCTCGCCATGGGAACATGGCTTTTTTGAAAAAGCATATTCTGGTCGAGAAATCGTGTTTTAAGCAATAAAAACGACTCCCGGCCTTATTTGGTTCACATTTGTACTTTTGGTAAGCTAGCCCGTATTCATAACGCACTAAACCTTTTTATCGCCTTAAACGCCTTTTCTCGACGAGAAAAGCACAATTTCATCAAAAACAAACAAAACAAGAAAAATGAATCTATTCAACAAGTCTGCAACACGTCCTTAAGAGTTACATGATTTCACCCAATGTCAATGTGTAATTTCTCCAGTTCTGATCATTTTTTAGGTGGTTGGTAGCTTGGTCAATGCCAAAACACAGTGAGATCTTTTTATGGCTTTAAACGCGTTTTCTCCTCGAGAGAAACATGATTTCACTAAAAACGTTATAGTTTAAACATGCCTGTTGTACATGTGTGCAAACACTCAGAGCCTTAAGATAGGGGTTTCACCAATGTGTTTTTTGGTGAGAAACCTTCTATTTCAAGGTTCTGTGCGTTTTCAGACAAGTACAATATGTATTTATAGTGTTTCTGATGAAATCCCTCCTTTTAATGCATTTTCTCACAGAAAACGAGTCTCTCGCCATGGGAACATGGCTTTTTTGAAAAAGCATATTTTGGTCGAGAAATCGTGTTTTAAGCAATAAAAACGACTCCCGGCCTTATTTAGTTCACATTTGTACTTTTGGTAAGCTAGCCCGTATTCATAACGCACTAAACCTTTTGTCGCGTTAAACGCCTTTTCTCGACGAGAAAAGCAATTTCATCAAAAACAAACAAAACAAGAAAAATGAATCTATTCAACAAGTCTACAACACGTCCTTAAGAGTTACATGATTTCACCCAATGTCAATGTGTAATTTCTCCAGTTCTGATCATTTTTTAGGTTGTTGGTAGCTTGGTCAATGCCAAAACACAGTGCGATCTTTTTATGGCTTTAAACGCGTTTTCTCCTCGAGAGAAACATGATTTCACTAAAAACGTTATAGTTTAAACATGCCTGTTTGTACATGTGTGCAAACACTCAGAGCCTTAAGATTAGGGGTTTCACCAATGTGTTTTTTGGTGAGAAACCTTCTATTTCAAGGTTCTGTGCGTTTTCAGACAAGTACAATATGTATTTATAGTGTTTCTGATGAAATCCCTCCTTTTAATGCATTTTCTCACAGAAAACGAGTCTCTCGCCATGGGAACATGGCTTTTTTGAAAAAGCATATTCTGGTCGAGAAATCGTGTTTTAAGCAATAAAAACGACTCCCGGCCTTATTTAGTTCACATTTGTACTTTTGGTAAGCTAGCCCGTATTCATAACGCACTAAACCTTTTGTCGCGTTAAACGCCTTTTCTCGACGAGAAAAGCAATTTCATCAAAAACAAACGAAACAAGAAAAATGAATCTATTCAACAAGTCTGCAACACGTCCTTAAGAGTTACATGATTTCACCCAATGTCAATGTGTAATTTCTCCAGTTCTGATCATTTTTTAGGTTGTTGGTAGCTTGGTCAATGCCAAAACACAGTGAGATCTTTTTATGGCTTTAAACGCGTTTTCTCCTCGAGAGAAACATGATTTCACTAAAAACGTTATAGTTTAAACATGCCTGTTTGTACATGTGTGCAAACACTCAGAGCCTTAAGATAGGGGTTTCACCAATGTGTTTTTTGGTGAGAAACCTTCTATTTCAAGGTTCTGTGCGTTTTCAGACAAGTACAATATGTATTTATAGTGTTTCTGATGAAATCCCTCCTTTTAATGCATTTTCTCACAGAAAACGAGTCTCTCGCCATGGGAACATGGCTTTTTTGAAAAAGCATATTCTGGTCGAGAAATCGTGTTTTAAGCAATAAAAACGACTCCCGGCCTTATTTGGTTCACATTTGTACTTTTGGTAAGCTAGCCCGTATTCATAACGCACTAAACCTTTTGTCGCGTTAAACGCCTTTTCTCGACGAGAAAAGCAATTTCATCAAAAACAAACAAAACAAGAAAAATGAATCTATTCAACAAGTCTGCAACACGTCCTTAAGAGTTACATGATTTCACCCAATGTCAATGTGTAATTTCTCCAGTTCTGATCATTTTTTAGGTTGTTGGTAGCTTGGTCAATGCCAAAACACAGTGAGATCTTTTTATGGCTTTAAACGCGTTTTCTCCTCGAGAGAAACATGATTTCACTAAAAACGTTATAGTTTAAACATGCCTGTTTGTACATGTGTGCAAACACTCAGAGCCTTAAGATAGGGGTTTCACCAATGTGTTTTTTGGTGAGAAACCTTCTATTTCAAGGTTCTGTGCGTTTTCAGACAAGTACAATATGTATTTATAGTGTTTCTGATGAAATCCCTCCTTTTAATGCATTTTCTCACAGAAAACGAGTCTCTCGCCATGGGAACATGGCTTTTTTGAAAAAGCATATTCTGGTCGAGAAATCGTGTTTTAAGCAATAAAAACGACTCCCGGCCTTATTTGGTTCACATTTGTACTTTTGGTAAGCTAGCCCGTATTCATAACGCACTAAACCTTTTGTCGCGTTAAACGCCTTTTCTCGACGAGAAAAGCAATTTCATCAAAAACAAACAAAACAAGAAAAATGAATCTATTCAACAAGTCTGCAACACGTCCTTAAGAGTTACATTATTTCACCCAATGTCAATGTGTAATTTCTCCAGTTCTGATCATTTTTTAGGTTGTTGGTAGCTTGGTCAATGCCAAAACACAGTGAGATCTTTTTATGGCTTTAAACGCGTTTTCTCCTCGAGAGAAACATGATTTCACTAAAAACGTTACAGTTTAAACATGCCTGTTTGTACATGTGTGCAAACACTCAGAGCCTTAAGATAGGGGTTTCACCAATGTGTTTTTTGGTGAGAAACCTTCTATTTCAAGGTTCTGTGCGTTTTCAGACAAGTACAATATGTATTTATAGTGTTTCTGATGAAATCCCTCCTTTTAATGCATTTTCTCACAGAAAACGAGTCTCTCGCCATGGGAACATGGCTTTTTTGAAAAAGCATATTCTGGTCGAGAAATCGTGTTTTAAGCAATAAAAACGACTCCCGGCCTTATTTGGTTCACATTTGTACTTTTGGTAAGCTAGCCCGTATTCATAACGCACTAAACCTTTTTATCGCGTTAAACGCCTTTTCTCGACGAGAAAAGCACAATTTCATCAAAAACAAACAAAACAAGAAAAATGAATCTATTCAACAAGTCTGCAACACGTCCTTAAGAGTTACATGATTTCACCCAATGTCAATGTGTAATTTCTCCAGTTCTGATCATTTTTTAGGTGGTTGGTAGCTTGGTCAATGCCAAAACACAGTGAGATCTTTTTATGGCTTTAAACGCGTTTTCTCCTCGAGAGAAACATGATTTCACTAAAAACGTTATAGTTTAAACATGCCTGTTTGTACATGTGTGCAAACACTCAGAGCCTTAAGATAGGGGTTTCACCAATGTGTTTTTTGGTGAGAAACCTTCTATTTCAAGGTTCTGTGCGTTTTCAGACAAGTACAATATGTATTTATAGTGTTTCTGATGAAATCCCTCCTTTTAATGCATTTTCTCACAGAAAACGAGTCTCTCGCCATGGGAACATGGCTTTTTTGAAAAAGCATATTTTGGTCGAGAAATCGTGTTTTAAGCAATAAAAACGACTCCCGGCCTTATTTAGTTCACATTTGTACTTTTGGTAAGCTAGCCCGTATTCATAACGCACTAAACCTTTTGTCGCGTTAAACGCCTTTTCTCGACGAGAAAAGCAATTTCATCAAAAACAAACAAAACAAGAAAAATGAATCTATTCAACAAGTCTACAACACGTCCTTAAGAGTTACATGATTTCACCCAATGTCAATGTGTAATTTCTCCAGTTCTGATCATTTTTTAGGTTGTTGGTAGCTTGGTCAATGCCAAAACACAGTGCGATCTTTTTATGGCTTTAAACGCGTTTTCTCCTCGAGAGAAACATGATTTCACTAAAAACGTTATAGTTTAAACATGCCTGTTTGTACATGTGTGCAAACACTCAGAGCCTTAAGATTAGGGGTTTCACCAATGTGTTTTTTGGTGAGAAACCTTCTATTTCAAGGTTCTGTGCGTTTTCAGACAAGTACAATATGTATTTATAGTGTTTCTGATGAAATCCCTCCTTTTAATGCATTTTCTCACAGAAAACGAGTCTCTCGCCATGGGAACATGGCTTTTTTGAAAAAGCATATTCTGGTCGAGAAATCGTGTTTTAAGCAATAAAAACGACTCCCGGCCTTATTTGGTTCACATTTGTACTTTTGGTAAGCTAGCCCGTCTTCATAACGCACTAAACCTTTTTATTGCGTTAAACGCCTTTTCTCGACGAGAAAAGCACAATTTCATCAAAAACAAACAAAACAAGAAAAATGAATCTATTTAACAAGTCTGCAACACGTCCTTAAGAGTTACATGATTTCACCCAATGTCAATGTGTAATTTCTCCAGTTCTGATCATTTTTTAGGTGGTTGGTAGCTTGGTCAATGCCAAAACACAGTGAGATCTTTTTATGGCTTTAAACGCGTTTTCTCCTCGAGGAAAACATGATTTCACTAAAAACGTTATAGTTTAAACATGCCTGTTGTACATGCGTGCAAACACTCAGAGCCTTAAGATAGGGGTTTCACCAATGTGTTTTTTGGTGAGAAACCTTCTATTTCAAGGTTCTGTGCGTTTTCAGACAAGTACAATATGTATTTATAGTGTTTCTGATGAAATCCCTCCTTTTAATGCATTTTCTCACAGAAAACGAGTCTCTCGCCATGGGAACATGGCTTTTTTGAAAAAGCATATTCTGGTCGAGAAATCGTGTTTTAAGCAATAAAAACGACTCCCGGCCTTATTTAGTTCACATTTGTACTTTTGGTAAGCTAGCCCGTATTCATAACGCACTAAACCTTTTGTCGCGTTAAACGCCTTTTCTCGACGAGAAAAGCAATTTCATCAAAAACAAACAAAACAAGAAAAATGAATCTATTCAACAAGTCTGCAACACGTCCTTAAGAGTTACATGATTTCACCCAATGTCAATGTGTAATTTCTCCAGTTCTGATCATTTTTTAGGTTGTTGGTAGCTTGGTCAATGCCAAAACACAGTGAGATCTTTTTATGGCTTTAAACGCGTTTTCTCCTCGAGAGAAACATGATTTCACTAAAAACGTTATAGTTTAAACATGCCTGTTTGTACATGTGTGCAAACACTCAGAGCCTTAAGATAGGGGTTTCACCAATGTGTTTTTTGGTGAGAAACCTTCTATTTCAAGGTTCTGTGCGTTTTCAGACAAGTACAATATGTATTTATAGTGTTTCTGATGAAATCCCTCCTTTTAATGCATTTTCTCACAGAAAACGAGTCTCTCGCCATGGGAACATGGCTTTTTTGAAAAAGCATATTCTGGTCGAGAAATCGTGTTTTAAGCAATAAAAACGACTCCCGGCCTTATTTAGTTTACATTTGTACTTTTGGTAAGCTAGCCCGTATTCATAACGCACTAAACCTTTTTATCGCGTTAAACGCCTTTTCTCGACGAGAAAAGCACAATTTCATCAAAAACAAACAAAACAAGAAAAATGAATCTATTCGACAAGTCTGCAACACGTCCTTAAGAGTTACATGATTTCACCCAATGTCAATACGTAATTTCTCCAGTTCTGATCATTTTTTAGGTTTGTTGGTAGCTTGGTCAATGCCAAAACACAGTGAGATCTTTTTATGGCTTTAAACGCGTTTTCTCCTCGAGAGAAACATGATTTCACTAAAAACGTTATAGTTTAAACATGCCTGTTGTACATGTGTGCAAACACTCAGAGCCTTAAGATAGGGGTTTCACCAATGTGTTTTTTGGTGAGAAACCTTCTATTTCAAGGTTCTGTGCGTTTTCAGACAAGTACAATATGTATTTATAGTGTTTCTGATGAAATCCCTCCTTTTAATGCATTTTCTCACAGAAAACGAGTCTCTCGCCATGGGAACATGGCTTTTTTGAAAAAGCATATTCTGGTCGAGAAATCGTGTTTTAAGCAATAAAAACGACTCCCGGCCTTATTTAGTTCACATTTGTACTTTTGGTAAGCTAGCCCGTATTCATAACGCACTAAACCTTTTTGTCGCGTTAAACGCCTTTTCTCGACGAGAAAAGCAATTTCATCAAAAACAAACAAAACAAGAAAAATGAATCTATTCAACAAGTCTGCAACACGTCCTTAAGAGTTACATGATTTCACCCAATGTCAATGTGTAATTTCTCCAGTTCTGATCATTTTTTAGGTGGTTGGTAGCTTGGTCAATGCCAAAACACAGTGAGATCTTTTTATGGCTTTAAACGCGTTTTCTCCTCGAGAGAAACATGATTTCACTAAAAACGTTATAGTTTAAACATGCCTGTTTGTACATGTGTGCAAACACTCCGAGCCTTAAGATAGGGGTTTCACCAATGTGTTTTTTGGTGAGAAACCTTCTATTTCAAGGTTCTGTGCGTTTTCAGACAAGTACAATATGTATTTATAGTGTTTCTGATGAAATCCCTCCTTTTAATGCATTTTCTCACAGAAAACGAGTCTCTCGCCATGGGAACATGGCTTTTTTGAAAAAGCATATTCTGGTCGAGAAATCGTGTTTTAAGCAATAAAAACGACTCCCGGCCTTATTTAGTTCACATTTGTACTTTTGGTAAGCTAGCCCGTATTCATAACGCACTAAACCTTTTGTCGCGTTAAACGCCTTTTCTCGACGAGAAAAGCAATTTCATCAAAAACAAACAAAACAAGAAAAATGAATCTATTCAACAAGTCTACAACACGTCCTTAAGAGTTGCATGATTTCACCCAATGTCAATGTGTAATTTCTCCAGTTCTGATCATTTTTTAGGTTGTTGGTAGCTTGGTCAATGCCAAAACACAGTGAGATCTTTTTATGGCTTTAAACGCGTTTTCTCCTCGAGAGAAACATGATTTCACTAAAAACGTTATAGTTTAAACATGCCTGTTTGTACATGTGTGCAAACACTCAGAGCCTTAAGATAGGGGTTTCACCAATGTGTTTTTTGGTGAGAAACCTTCTATATCAAGGTTCTGTGCGTTTTCAGACAAGTACAATATGTATTTATAGTGTTTCTGATGAAATCCCTCCTTTTAATGCATTTTCTCACAGAAAACGAGTCTCTCGCCATGGGAACATGGCTTTTTTGAAAAAGCATATTCTGGTCGAGAAATCGTGTTTTAAGCAATAAAAACGACTCCCGGCCTTATTTGGTTCACATTTGTACTTTTGGTAAGCTAGCCCGTATTCATAACGCACTAAACCTTTTTATCGCGTTAAACGCCTTTTCTCGACGAGAAAAGCACAATTTCATCAAAAACAAACAAAACAAGAAAAATGAATCTATTCAACAAGTCTGCAACACGTCCTTAAGAGTTACATGATTTCACCCAATGTCAATGTGTAATTTCTCCAGTTCTGATCATTTTTTAGGTGGTTGGTAGCTTGGTCAATGCCAAAACACAGTGAGATCTTTTTATGGCTTTAAACGCGTTTTCTCCTCGAGAGAAACATGATTTCACTAAAAACGTTATAGTTTAAACATGCCTGTTGTACATGTGTGCAAACACTCAGAGCCTTAAGATAGGGGTTTCACCAATGTGTTTTTTGGTGAGAAACCTTCTATTTCAAGGTTCTGTGCGTTTTCAGACAAGTACAATATGTATTTATAGTGTTTCTGATGAAATCCCTCCTTTTAATGCATTTTCTCACAGAAAACGAGTCTCTCGCCATGGGAACATGGCTTTTTTGAAAAAGCATATTTTGGTCGAGAAATCGTGTTTTAAGCAATAAAAACGACTCCCGGCCTTATTTAGTTCACATTTGTACTTTTGGTAAGCTAGCCCGTATTCATAACGCACTAAACCTTTTGTCGCGTTAAACGCCTTTTCTCGACGAGAAAAGCAATTTCATCAAAAACAAACAAAACAAGAAAAATGAATCTATTCAACAAGTCTGCAACACGTCCTTAAGAGTTACATGATTTCACCCAATGTCAATGTGTAATTTCTCCAGTTCTGATCATTTTTTAGGTTGTTGGTAGCTTGGTCAATGCCAAAACACAGTGAGATCTTTTTATGGCTTTAAACGCGTTTTCTCCTCGAGAGAAACATGATTTCACTAAAAACGTTATAGTTTAAACATGCCTGTTTGTACATGTGTGCAAACACTCAGAGCCTTAAGATAGGGGTTTCACCAATGTGTTTTTTGGTGAGAAACCTTCTATTTCAAGGTTCTGTGCGTTTTCAGACAAGTACAATATGTATTTATAGTGTTTCTGATGAAATCCCTCCTTTTAATGCATTTTCTCACAGAAAACGAGTCTCTCGCCATGGGAACATGGCTTTTTTGAAAAAGCATATTCTGGTCGAGAAATCGTGTTTTAAGCAATAAAAACGACTCCCGGCCTTATTTGGTTCACATTTGTACTTTTGGTAAGCTAGCCCGTATTCATAACGCACTAAACCTTTTGTCGCGTTAAACGCCTTTTCTCGACGAGAAAAGCAATTTCATCAAAAACAAACAAAACAAGAAAAATGAATCTATTCAACAAGTCTGCAACACGTCCTTAAGAGTTACATGATTTCACCCAATGTCAATGTGTAATTTCTCCAGTTCTGATCATTTTTTAGGTTGTTGGTAGCTTGGTCAATGCCAAAACACAGTGAGATCTTTTTATGGCTTTAAACGCGTTTTCTCCTCGAGAGCAACATGATTTCACTAAAAACGTTATAGTTTAAACATGCCTGTTTGTACATGTGTGCAAACACTCAGAGCCTTAAGATAGGGGTTTCACCAATGTGTTTTTTGGTGAGAAACCTTCTATTTCAAGGTTCTGTGCGTTTTCAGACAAGTACAATATGTATTTATAGTGTTTCTGATGAAATCCCTCCTTTTAATGCATTTTCTCACAGAAAACGAGTCTCTCGCCATGGGAACATGGCTTTTTTGAAAAAGCATATTCTGGTCGAGAAATCGTGTTTTAAGCAATAAAAACGACTCCCGGCCTTATTTAGTTTACATTTGTACTTTTGGTAAGCTAGCCCGTATTCATAACGCACTAAACCTTTTTATCGCGTTAAACGCCTTTTCTCGACGAGAAAAGCACAATTTCATCAAAAACAAACAAAACAAGAAAAATGAATCTATTCGACAAGTCTGCAACACGTCCTTAAGAGTTACATGATTTCACCCAATGTCAATACGTAATTTCTCCAGTTCTGATCATTTTTTAGGTTTGTTGGTAGCTTGGTCAATGCCAAAACACAGTGAGATCTTTTTATGGCTTTAAACGCGTTTTCTCCTCGAGAGAAACATGATTTCACTAAAAACGTTATAGTTTAAACATGCCTGTTGTACATGTGTGCAAACACTCAGAGCCTTAAGATAGGGGTTTCACCAATGTGTTTTTTGGTGAGAAACCTTCTATTTCAAGGTTCTGTGCGTTTTCAGACAAGTACAATATGTATTTATAGTGTTTCTGATGAAATCCCTCCTTTTAATGCATTTTCTCACAGAAAACGAGTCTCTCGCCATGGGAACATGGCTTTTTTGAAAAAGCATATTCTGGTCGAGAAATCGTGTTTTAAGCAATAAAAACGACTCCCGGCCTTATTTAGTTCACATTTGTACTTTTGGTAAGCTAGCCCGTATTCATAACGCACTAAACCTTTTTGTCGCGTTAAACGCCTTTTCTCGACGAGAAAAGCAATTTCATCAAAAACAAACAAAACAAGAAAAATGAATCTATTCAACAAGTCTGCAACACGTCCTTAAGAGTTACATGATTTCACCCAATGTCAATGTGTAATTTCTCCAGTTCTGATCATTTTTTAGGTGGTTGGTAGCTTGGTCAATGCCAAAACACAGTGAGATCTTTTTATGGCTTTAAACGCGTTTTCTCCTCGAGAGAAACATGATTTCACTAAAAACGTTATAGTTTAAACATGCCTGTTTGTACATGTGTGCAAACACTCCGAGCCTTAAGATAGGGGTTTCACCAATGTGTTTTTTGGTGAGAAACCTTCTATTTCAAGGTTCTGTGCGTTTTCAGACAAGTACAATATGTATTTATAGTGTTTCTGATGAAATCCCTCCTTTTAATGCATTTTCTCACAGAAAACGAGTCTCTCGCCATGGGAACATGGCTTTTTTGAAAAAGCATATTTTGGTCGAGAAATCGTGTTTTAAGCAATAAAAACGACTCCCGGCCTTATTTAGTTCACATTTGTACTTTTGGTAAGCTAGCCCGTATTCATAACGCACTAAACCTTTTGTCGCGTTAAACGCCTTTTCTCGACGAGAAAAGCAATTTCATCAAAAACAAACAAAACAAGAAAAATGAATCTATTCAACAAGTCTACAACACGTCCTTAAGAGTTGCATGATTTCACCCAATGTCAATGTGTAATTTCTCCAGTTCTGATCATTTTTTAGGTTGTTGGTAGCTTGGTCAATGCCAAAACACAGTGAGATCTTTTTATGGCTTTAAACGCGTTTTCTCCTCGAGAGAAACATGATTTCACTAAAAACGTTATAGTTTAAACATGCCTGTTTGTACATGTGTGCAAACACTCAGAGCCTTAAGATAGGGGTTTCACCAATGTGTTTTTTGGTGAGAAACCTTCTATATCAAGGTTCTGTGCGTTTTCAGACAAGTACAATATGTATTTATAGTGTTTCTGATGAAATCCCTCCTTTTAATGCATTTTCTCACAGAAAACGAGTCTCTCGCCATGGGAACATGGCTTTTTTGAAAAAGCATATTCTGGTCGAGAAATCGTGTTTTAAGCAATAAAAACGACTCCCGGCCATATTTGGTTCACATTTGTACTTTTGGTAAGCTAGCCCGTATTCATAACGCACTAAACCTTTTTATCGCGTTAAACGCCTTTTCTCGACGAGAAAAGCACAATTTCATCAAAAACAAACAAAACAAGAAAAATGAATCTATTCAACAAGTCTGCAACACGTCCTTAAGAGTTACATGATTTCACCCAATGTCAATGTGTAATTTCTCCAGTTCTGATCATTTTTTAGGTGGTTGGTAGCTTGGTCAATGCCAAAACACAGTGAGATCTTTTTATGGCTTTAAACGCGTTTTCTCCTCGAGAGAAACATGATTTCACTAAAAACGTTATAGTTTAAACATGCCTGTTGTACATGTGTGCAAACACTCAGAGCCTTAAGATAGGGGTTTCACCAATGTGTTTTTTGGTGAGAAACCTTCTATTTCAAGGTTCTGTGCGTTTTCAGACAAGTACAATATGTATTTATAGTGTTTCTGATGAAATCCCTCCTTTTAATGCATTTTCTCACAGAAAACGAGTCTCTCGCCATGGGAACATGGCTTTTTTGAAAAAGCATATTTTGGTCGAGAAATCGTGTTTTAAGCAATAAAAACGACTCCCGGCCTTATTTAGTTCACATTTGTACTTTTGGTAAGCTAGCCCGTATTCATAACGCACTAAACCTTTTGTCGCGTTAAACGCTTTTCTCGACGAGAAAAGCAATTTCATCAAAAACAAACAAAACAAGAAAAATGAATCTATTCAACAAGTCTACAACACGTCCTTAAGAGTTACATGATTTCACCCAATGTCAATGTGTAATTTCTCCAGTTCTGATCATTTTTTAGGTGGTTGGTAGCTTGGTCAATGCCAAAACACAGTGAGATCTTTTTATGGCTTTAAACGCGTTTTCTCCTCGAGAGAAACATGATTTCACTAAAAACGTTATAGTTTAAACATGCCTGTTGTACATGTGTGCAAACACTCAGAGCCTTAAGATAGGGGTTTCACCAATGTGTTTTTTGGTGAGAAACCTTCTATTTCAAGGTTCTGTGCGTTTTCAGACAAGTACAATATGTATTTATAGTGTTTCTGATGAAATCCCTCCTTTTAATGCATTTTCTCACAGAAAACGAGTCTCTCGCCATGGGAACATGGCTTTTTTGAAAAAGCATATTTTGGTCGAGAAATCGTGTTTTAAGCAATAAAAACGACTCCCGGCCTTATTTAGTTCACATTTGTACTTTTGGTAAGCTAGCCCGTATTCATAACGCACTAAACCTTTTTATCGCGTTAAACGCCTTTTCTCGACGAGAAAAGCACAATTTCATCAAAAACAAACAAAACAAGAAAAATGAATGTATTCAACAAGTCTGCAACACGTCCTTAAGAGTTACATGATTTCACCCAATGTCAATGTGTAATTTCTCCAGTTCTGATCATTTTTTAGGTGGTTGGTAGCTTGGTCAATGCCAAAACACAGTGAGATCTTTTTATGGCTTTAAACGCGTTTTCTCCTCGAGGAAAACATGATTTCACTAAAAACGTTATAGTTTAAACATGCCTGTTGTACATGCGTGCAAACACTCAGAGCCTTAAGATAGGGGTTTCACCAATGTGTTTTTTGGTGAGAAACCTTCTATTTCAAGGTTCTGTGCGTTTTCAGACAAGTACAATATGTATTTATAGTGTTTCTGATGAAATCCCTCCTTTTAATGCATTTTCTCACAGAAAACGAGTCTCTCGCCATGGGAACATGGCTTTTTTGAAAAAGCATATTCTGGTCGAGAAATCGTGTTTTAAGCAATAAAAACGACTCCCGGCCTTATTTAGTTCACATTTGTACTTTTGGTAAGCTAGCCCGTATTCATAACGCACTAAACCTTTTGTCGCGTTAAACGCCTTTTCTCGACGAGAAAAGCAATTTCATCAAAAACAAACAAAACAAGAAAAATGAATCTATTCAACAAGTCTGCAACACGTCCTTAAGAGTTTCATGATTTCACCCAATGTCAATGTGTAATTTCTCCAGTTCTGATCATTTTTTAGGTTGTTGGTAGCTTGGTCAATGCCAAAACACAGTGAGATCTTTTTATGGCTTTAAACGCGTTTTCTCCTCGAGAGAAACATGATTTCACTAAAAACGTTATAGTTTAAACATGCCTGTTTGTACATGTGTGCAAACACTCAGAGCCTTAAGATAGGGGTTTCACCAATGTGTTTTTTGGTGAGAAACCTTCTATTTCAAGGTTCTGTGCGTTTTCAGACAAGTACAATATGTATTTATAGTGTTTCTGATGAAATCCCTCCTTTTAATGCATTTTCTCACAGAAAACGAGTCTCTCGCCATGGGAACATGGCTTTTTTGAAAAAGCATATTCTGGTCGAGAAATCGTGTTTTAAGCAATAAAAACGACTCCCGGCCTTATTTGGTTCACATTTGTACTTTTGGTAAGCTAGCCCGTATTCATAACGCACTAAACCTTTTGTCGCGTTAAACGCCTTTTCTCGACGAGAAAAGCAATTTCATCAAAAACAAACAAAACAAGAAAAATGAATCTATTCAACAAGTCTGCAACACGTCCTTAAGAGTTACATTATTTCACCCAATGTCAATGTGTAATTTCTCCAGTTCTGATCATTTTTTAGGTTGTTGGTAGCTTGGTCAATGCCAAAACACAGTGAGATCTTTTTATGGCTTTAAACGCGTTTTCTCCTCGAGAGAAACATGATTTCACTAAAAACGTTATAGTTTAAACATGCCTGTTGTACATGTGTGCAAACACTCAGAGCCTTAAGATAGGGGTTTCACCAATGTGTTTTTTGGTGAGAAACCTTCTATTTCAAGGTTCTGTGCGTTTTCAGACAAGTACAATATGTATTTATAGTGTTTCTGATGAAATCCCTCCTTTTAATGCATTTTCTCACAGAAAACGAGTCTCTCGCCATGGGAACATGGCTTTTTTGAAAAAGCATATTCTGGTCGAGAAATCGTGTTTTAAGCAATAAAAACGACTCCCGGCCTTATTTAGTTCACATTTGTACTTTTGGTAAGCTAGCCCGTATTCATAACGCACTAAACCTTTTGTCGCGTTAAACGCCTTTTCTCGACGAGAAAAGCAATTTCATCAAAAACAAACAAAACAAGAAAAATGAATCTATTCAACAAGTCTGCAACACGTCCTTAAGAGTTACATGATTTCACCCAATGTCAATGTGTAATTTCTCCAGTTCTGATCATTTTTTAGGTGGTTGGTAGCTTGGTCAATGCCAAAACACAGTGAGATCTTTTTATGGCTTTAAACGCGTTTTCTCCTCGAGAGAAACATGATTTCACTAAAAACGTTATAGTTTAAACATGCCTGTTTGTACATGTGTGCAAACACTCAGAGCCTTAAGATAGGGGTTTCACCAATGTGTTTTTTGGTGAGAAACCTTCTATTTCAAGGTTCTGTGCGTTTTCAGACAAGTACAATATGTATTTATAGTGTTTCTGATGAAATCCCTCCTTTTAATGCATTTTCTCACAGAAAACGAGTCTCTCGCCATGGGAACATGGCTTTTTTGAAAAAGCATATTTTGGTCGAGAAATCATGTTTTAAGCAATAAAAACGACTCCCGGCCTTATTTAGTTCACATTTGTACTTTTGGTAAGCTAGCCCGTATTCATAACGCACTAAACCTTTTTATCGCCTTAAACGCCTTTTCTCGACGAGAAAAGCACAATTTCATCAAAAACAAACAAAACAAGAAAAATGAATCTATTCAACAAGTCTGCAACACGTCCTTAAGAGTTACATGATTTCACCCAATGTCAATGTGTAATTTCTCCAGTTCTGATCATTTTTTAGGTGGTTGGTAGCTTGGTCAATGCCAAAACACAGTGAGATCTTTTTATGGCTTTAAACGCGTTTTCTCCTCGAGAGAAACATGATTTCACTAAAAACGTTATAGTTTAAACATGCCTGTTGTACATGTGTGCAAACACTCAGAGCCTTAAGATAGGGGTTTCACCAATGTGTTTTTTGGTGAGAAACCTTCTATTTCAAGGTTCTGTGCGTTTTCAGACAAGTACAATATGTATTTATAGTGTTTCTGATGAAATCCCTCCTTTTAATGCATTTTCTCACAGAAAACGAGTCTCTCGCCATGGGAACATGGCTTTTTTGAAAAAGCATATTTTGGTCGAGAAATCGTGTTTTAAGCAATAAAAACGACTCCCGGCCTTATTTAGTTCACATTTGTACTTTTGGTAAGCTAGCCCGTATTCATAACGCACTAAACCTTTTGTCGCGTTAAACGCCTTTTCTCGACGAGAAAAGCAATTTCATCAAAAACAAACAAAACAAGAAAAATGAATCTATTCAACAAGTCTACAACACGTCCTTAAGAGTTACATGATTTCACCCAATGTCAATGTGTAATTTCTCCAGTTCTGATCATTTTTTAGGTTGTTGGTAGCTTGGTCAATGCCAAAACACAGTGCGATCTTTTTATGGCTTTAAACGCGTTTTCTCCTCGAGAGAAACATGATTTCACTAAAAACGTTATAGTTTAAACATGCCTGTTTGTACATGTGTGCAAACACTCAGAGCCTTAAGATTAGGGGTTTCACCAATGTGTTTTTTGGTGAGAAACCTTCTATTTCAAGGTTCTGTGCGTTTTCAGACAAGTACAATATGTATTTATAGTGTTTCTGATGAAATCCCTCCTTTTAATGCATTTTCTCACAGAAAACGAGTCTCTCGCCATGGGAACATGGCTTTTTTGAAAAAGCATATTCTGGTCGAGAAATCGTGTTTTAAGCAATAAAAACGACTCCCGGCCTTATTTGGTTCACATTTGTACTTTTGGTAAGCTAGCCCGTCTTCATAACGCACTAAACCTTTTTATTGCGTTAAACGCCTTTTCTCGACGAGAAAAGCACAATTTCATCAAAAACAAACAAAACAAGAAAAATGAATCTATTTAACAAGTCTGCAACACGTCCTTAAGAGTTACATGATTTCACCCAATGTCAATGTGTAATTTCTCCAGTTCTGATCATTTTTTAGGTGGTTGGTAGCTTGGTCAATGCCAAAACACAGTGAGATCTTTTTATGGCTTTAAACGCGTTTTCTCCTCGAGGAAAACATGATTTCACTAAAAACGTTATAGTTTAAACATGCCTGTTGTACATGCGTGCAAACACTCAGAGCCTTAAGATAGGGGTTTCACCAATGTGTTTTTTGGTGAGAAACCTTCTATTTCAAGGTTCTGTGCGTTTTCAGACAAGTACAATATGCATTTATAGTGTTTCTGATGAAATCCCTCCTTTTAATGCATTTTCTCACAGAAAACGAGTCTCTCGCCATGGGAACATGGCTTTTTTGAAAAAGCATATTCTGGTCGAGAAATCGTGTTTTAAGCAATAAAAACGACTCCCGGCCTTATTTAGTTCACATTTGTACTTTTGGTAAGCTAGCCCGTATTCATAACGCACTAAACCTTTTGTCGCGTTAAACGCCTTTTCTCGACGAGAAAAGCAATTTCATCAAAAACAAACGAAACAAGAAAAATGAATCTATTCAACAAGTCTGCAACACGTCCTTAAGAGTTACATGATTTCACCCAATGTCAATGTGTAATTTCTCCAGTTCTGATCATTTTTTAGGTTGTTGGTAGCTTGGTCAATGCCAAAACACAGTGAGATCTTTTTATGGCTTTAAACGCGTTTTCTCCTCGAGAGAAACATGATTTCACTAAAAACGTTATAGTTTAAACATGCCTGTTTGTACATGTGTGCAAACACTCAGAGCCTTAAGATAGGGGTTTCACCAATGTGTTTTTTGGTGAGAAACCTTCTATTTCAAGGTTCTGTGCGTTTTCAGACAAGTACAATATGTATTTATAGTGTTTCTGATGAAATCCCTCCTTTTAATGCATTTTCTCACAGAAAACGAGTCTCTCGCCATGGGAACATGGCTTTTTTGAAAAAGCATATTCTGGTCGAGAAATCGTGTTTTAAGCAATAAAAACGACTCCCGGCCTTATTTGGTTCACATTTGTACTTTTGGTAAGCTAGCCCGTATTCATAACGCACTAAACCTTTTGTCGCGTTAAACGCCTTTTCTCGACGAGAAAAGCAATTTCATCAAAAACAAACAAAACAAGAAAAATGAATCTATTCAACAAGTCTGCAACACGTCCTTAAGAGTTACATTATTTCACCCAATGTCAATGTGTAATTTCTCCAGTTCTGATCATTTTTTAGGTTGTTGGTAGCTTGGTCAATGCCAAAACACAGTGAGATCTTTTTATGGCTTTAAACGCGTTTTCTCCTCGAGAGAAACATGATTTCACTAAAAACGTTACAGTTTAAACATGCCTGTTTGTACATGTGTGCAAACACTCAGAGCCTTAAGATAGGGGTTTCACCAATGTGTTTTTTGGTGAGAAACCTTCTATTTCAAGGTTCTGTGCGTTTTCAGACAAGTACAATATGTATTTATAGTGTTTCTGATGAAATCCCTCCTTTTAATGCATTTTCTCACAGAAAACGAGTCTCTCGCCATGGGAACATGGCTTTTTTGAAAAAGCATATTCTGGTCGAGAAATCGTGTTTTAAGCAATAAAAACGACTCCCGGCCTTATTTGGTTCACATTTGTACTTTTGGTAAGCTAGCCCGTATTCATAACGCACTAAACCTTTTTATCGCCTTAAACGCCTTTTCTCGACGAGAAAAGCACAATTTCATCAAAAACAAACAAAACAAGAAAAATGAATCTATTCAACAAGTCTGCAACACGTCCTTAAGAGTTACATGATTTCACCCAATGTCAATGTGTAATTTCTCCAGTTCTGATCATTTTTTAGGTGGTTGGTAGCTTGGTCAATGCCAAAACACAGTGAGATCTTTTTATGGCTTTAAACGCGTTTTCTCCTCGAGAGAAACATGATTTCACTAAAAACGTTATAGTTTAAACATGCCTGTTTGTACATGTGTGCAAACACTCAGAGCCTTAAGATAGGGGTTTCACCAATGTGTTTTTTGGTGAGAAACCTTCTATTTCAAGGTTCTGTGCGTTTTCAGACAAGTACAATATGTATTTATAGTGTTTCTGATGAAATCCCTCCTTTTAATGCATTTTCTCACAGAAAACGAGTCTCTCGCCATGGGAACATGGCTTTTTTGAAAAAGCATATTTTGGTCGAGAAATCGTGTTTTAAGCAATAAAAACGACTCCCGGCCTTATTTAGTTCACATTTGTACTTTTGGTAAGCTAGCCCGTATTCATAACGCACTAAACCTTTTGTCGCGTTAAACGCCTTTTCTCGACGAGAAAAGCAATTTCATCAAAAACAAACAAAACAAGAAAAATGAATCTATTCAACAAGTCTACAACACGTCCTTAAGAGTTACATGATTTCACCCAATGTCAATGTGTAATTTCTCCAGTTCTGATCATTTTTTAGGTTGTTGGTAGCTTGGTCAATGCCAAAACACAGTGCGATCTTTTTATGGCTTTAAACGCGTTTTCTCCTCGAGAGAAACATGATTTCACTAAAAACGTTATAGTTTAAACATGCCTGTTTGTACATGTGTGCAAACACTCAGAGCCTTAAGATTAGGGGTTTCACCAATGTGTTTTTTGGTGAGAAACCTTCTATTTCAAGGTTCTGTGCGTTTTCAGACAAGTACAATATGTATTTATAGTGTTTCTGATGAAATCCCTCCTTTTAATGCATTTTCTCACAGAAAACGAGTCTCTCGCCATGGGAACATGGCTTTTTTGAAAAAGCATATTCTGGTCGAGAAATCGTGTTTTAAGCAATAAAAACGACTCCCGGCCTTATTTGGTTCACATTTGTACTTTTGGTAAGCTAGCCCGTCTTCATAACGCACTAAACCTTTTTATTGCGTTAAACGCCTTTTCTCGACGAGAAAAGCACAATTTCATCAAAAACAAACAAAACAAGAAAAATGAATCTATTTAACAAGTCTGCAACACGTCCTTAAGAGTTACATGATTTCACCCAATGTCAATGTGTAATTTCTCCAGTTCTGATCATTTTTTAGGTGGTTGGTAGCTTGGTCAATGCCAAAACACAGTGAGATCTTTTTATGGCTTTAAACGCGTTTTCTCCTCGAGGAAAACATGATTTCACTAAAAACGTTATAGTTTAAACATGCCTGTTGTACATGCGTGCAAACACTCAGAGCCTTAAGATAGGGGTTTCACCAATGTGTTTTTTGGTGAGAAACCTTCTATTTCAAGGTTCTGTGCGTTTTCAGACAAGTACAATATGTATTTATAGTGTTTCTGATGAAATCCCTCCTTTTAATGCATTTTCTCACAGAAAACGAGTCTCTCGCCATGGGAACATGGCTTTTTTGAAAAAGCATATTCTGGTCGAGAAATCGTGTTTTAAGCAATAAAAACGACTCCCGGCCTTATTTAGTTCACATTTGTACTTTTGGTAAGCTAGCCCGTATTCATAACGCACTAAACCTTTTGTCGCGTTAAACGCCTTTTCTCGACGAGAAAAGCAATTTCATCAAAAACAAACAAAACAAGAAAAATGAATC
Source organism: Lampris incognitus (assembly GCF_029633865.1). Classification (NCBI taxonomy): domain Eukaryota; kingdom Metazoa; phylum Chordata; class Actinopteri; order Lampriformes; family Lampridae; genus Lampris; species Lampris incognitus. The sequence continues at coordinate 75,380,657 of NC_079214.1, forward strand.
TATTCAACAAGTCTGCAACACGTCCTTAAGAGTTACATGATTTCACCCAATGTCAATGTGTAATTTCTCCAGTTCTGATCATTTTTTAGGTTGTTGGTAGCTTGGTCAATGCCAAAACACAGTGAGATCTTTTTATGGCTTTAAACGCGTTTTCTCCTCGAGAGAAACATGATTTCACTAAAAACGTTATAGTTTAAACATGCCTGTTTGTACATGTGTGCAAACACTCAGAGCCTTAAGATAGGGGTTTCACCAATGTGTTTTTTGGTGAGAAACCTTCTATTTCAAGGTTCTGTGCGTTTTCAGACAAGTACAATATGTATTTATAGTGTTTCTGATGAAATCCCTCCTTTTAATGCATTTTCTCACAGAAAACGAGTCTCTCGCCATGGGAACATGGCTTTTTTGAAAAAGCATATTCTGGTCGAGAAATCGTGTTTTAAGCAATAAAAACGACTCCCGGCCTTATTTGGTTCACATTTGTACTTTTGGTAAGCTAGCCCGTATTCATAACGCACTAAACCTTTTGTCGCGTTAAACGCCTTTTCTCGACGAGAAAAGCAATTTCATCAAAAACAAACAAAACAAGAAAAATGAATCTATTCAACAAGTCTGCAACACGTCCTTAAGAGTTACATGATTTCACCCAATGTCAATGTGTAATTTCTCCAGTTCTGATCATTTTTTAGGTTGTTGGTAGCTTGGTCAATGCCAAAACACAGTGAGATCTTTTTATGGCTTTAAACGCGTTTTCTCCTCGAGAGCAACATGATTTCACTAAAAACGTTATAGTTTAAACATGCCTGTTTGTACATGTGTGCAAACACTCAGAGCCTTAAGATAGGGGTTTCACCAATGTGTTTTTTGGTGAGAAACCTTCTATTTCAAGGTTCTGTGCGTTTTCAGACAAGTACAATATGTATTTATAGTGTTTCTGATGAAATCCCTCCTTTTAATGCATTTTCTCACAGAAAACGAGTCTCTCGCCATGGGAACATGGCTTTTTTGAAAAAGCATATTCTGGTCGAGAAATCGTGTTTTAAGCAATAAAAACGACTCCCGGCCTTATTTAGTTTACATTTGTACTTTTGGTAAGCTAGCCCGTATTCATAACGCACTAAACCTTTTTATCGCGTTAAACGCCTTTTCTCGACGAGAAAAGCACAATTTCATCAAAAACAAACAAAACAAGAAAAATGAATCTATTCGACAAGTCTGCAACACGTCCTTAAGAGTTACATGATTTCACCCAATGTCAATACGTAATTTCTCCAGTTCTGATCATTTTTTAGGTTTGTTGGTAGCTTGGTCAATGCCAAAACACAGTGAGATCTTTTTATGGCTTTAAACGCGTTTTCTCCTCGAGAGAAACATGATTTCACTAAAAACGTTATAGTTTAAACATGCCTGTTGTACATGTGTGCAAACACTCAGAGCCTTAAGATAGGGGTTTCACCAATGTGTTTTTTGGTGAGAAACCTTCTATTTCAAGGTTCTGTGCGTTTTCAGACAAGTACAATATGTATTTATAGTGTTTCTGATGAAATCCCTCCTTTTAATGCATTTTCTCACAGAAAACGAGTCTCTCGCCATGGGAACATGGCTTTTTTGAAAAAGCATATTCTGGTCGAGAAATCGTGTTTTAAGCAATAAAAACGACTCCCGGCCTTATTTAGTTCACATTTGTACTTTTGGTAAGCTAGCCCGTATTCATAACGCACTAAACCTTTTTGTCGCGTTAAACGCCTTTTCTCGACGAGAAAAGCAATTTCATCAAAAACAAACAAAACAAGAAAAATGAATCTATTCAACAAGTCTGCAACACGTCCTTAAGAGTTACATGATTTCACCCAATGTCAATGTGTAATTTCTCCAGTTCTGATCATTTTTTAGGTGGTTGGTAGCTTGGTCAATGCCAAAACACAGTGAGATCTTTTTATGGCTTTAAACGCGTTTTCTCCTCGAGAGAAACATGATTTCACTAAAAACGTTATAGTTTAAACATGCCTGTTTGTACATGTGTGCAAACACTCCGAGCCTTAAGATAGGGGTTTCACCAATGTGTTTTTTAGTGAGAAACCTTCTATTTCAAGGTTCTGTGCGTTTTCAGACAAGTACAATATGTATTTATAGTGTTTCTGATGAAATCCCTCCTTTTAATGCATTTTCTCACAGAAAACGAGTCTCTCGCCATGGGAACATGGCTTTTTTGAAAAAGCATATTTTGGTCGAGAAATCGTGTTTTAAGCAATAAAAACGACTCCCGGCCTTATTTAGTTCACATTTGTACTTTTGGTAAGCTAGCCCGTATTCATAACGCACTAAACCTTTTGTCGCGTTAAACGCCTTTTCTCGACGAGAAAAGCAATTTCATCAAAAACAAACAAAACAAGAAAAATGAATCTATTCAACAAGTCTACAACACGTCCTTAAGAGTTGCATGATTTCACCCAATGTCAATGTGTAATTTCTCCAGTTCTGATCATTTTTTAGGTTGTTGGTAGCTTGGTCAATGCCAAAACACAGTGAGATCTTTTTATGGCTTTAAACGCGTTTTCTCCTCGAGAGAAACATGATTTCACTAAAAACGTTATAGTTTAAACATGCCTGTTTGTACATGTGTGCAAACACTCAGAGCCTTAAGATAGGGGTTTCACCAATGTGTTTTTTGGTGAGAAACCTTCTATATCAAGGTTCTGTGCGTTTTCAGACAAGTACAATATGTATTTATAGTGTTTCTGATGAAATCCCTCCTTTTAATGCATTTTCTCACAGAAAACGAGTCTCTCGCCATGGGAACATGGCTTTTTTGAAAAAGCATATTCTGGTCGAGAAATCGTGTTTTAAGCAATAAAAACGACTCCCGGCCTTATTTGGTTCACATTTGTACTTTTGGTAAGCTAGCCCGTATTCATAACGCACTAAACCTTTTTATCGCGTTAAACGCCTTTTCTCGACGAGAAAAGCACAATTTCATCAAAAACAAACAAAACAAGAAAAATGAATCTATTCAACAAGTCTGCAACACGTCCTTAAGAGTTACATGATTTCACCCAATGTCAATGTGTAATTTCTCCAGTTCTGATCATTTTTTAGGTGGTTGGTAGCTTGGTCAATGCCAAAACACAGTGAGATCTTTTTATGGCTTTAAACGCGTTTTCTCCTCGAGAGAAACATGATTTCACTAAAAACGTTATAGTTTAAACATGCCTGTTGTACATGTGTGCAAACACTCAGAGCCTTAAGATAGGGGTTTCACCAATGTGTTTTTTGGTGAGAAACCTTCTATTTCAAGGTTCTGTGCGTTTTCAGACAAGTACAATATGTATTTATAGTGTTTCTGATGAAATCCGTCCTTTTAATGCATTTTCTCACAGAAAACGAGTCTCTCGCCATGGGAACATGGCTTTTTTGAAAAAGCATATTTTGGTCGAGAAATCGTGTTTTAAGCAATAAAAACGACTCCCGGCCTTATTTAGTTCACATTTGTACTTTTGGTAAGCTAGCCCGTATTCATAACGCACTAAACCTTTTGTCGCGTTAAACGCTTTTCTCGACGAGAAAAGCAATTTCATCAAAAACAAACAAAACAAGAAAAATGAATCTATTCAACAAGTCTACAACACGTCCTTAAGAGTTACATGATTTCACCCAATGTCAATGTGTAATTTCTCCAGTTCTGATCATTTTTTAGGTGGTTGGTAGCTTGGTCAATGCCAAAACACAGTGAGATCTTTTTATGGCTTTAAACGCGTTTTCTCCTCGAGAGAAACATGATTTCACTAAAAACGTTATAGTTTAAACATGCCTGTTGTACATGTGTGCAAACACTCAGAGCCTTAAGATAGGGGTTTCACCAATGTGTTTTTTGGTGAGAAACCTTCTATTTCAAGGTTCTGTGCGTTTTCAGACAAGTACAATATGTATTTATAGTGTTTCTGATGAAATCCCTCCTTTTAATGCATTTTCTCACAGAAAACGAGTCTCTCGCCATGGGAACATGGCTTTTTTGAAAAAGCATATTTTGGTCGAGAAATCGTGTTTTAAGCAATAAAAACGACTCCCGGCCTTATTTAGTTCACATTTGTACTTTTGGTAAGCTAGCCCGTATTCATAACGCACTAAACCTTTTGTCGCGTTAAACGCCTTTTCTCGACGAGAAAAGCAATTTCATCAAAAACAAACAAAACAAGAAAAATGAATGTATTCAACAAGTCTACAACACGTCCTTAAGAGTTACATGATTTCACCCAATGTCAATGTGTAATTTCTCCAGTTCTGATCATTTTTTAGGTTGTTGGTAGCTTGGTCAATGCCAAAACACAGTGCGATCTTTTTATGGCTTTAAACGCGTTTTCTCCTCGAGAGAAACATGATTTCACTAAAAACGTTATAGTTTAAACATGCCTGTTTGTACATGTGTGCAAACACTCAGAGCCTTAAGATTAGGGGTTTCACCAATGTGTTTTTTGGTGAGAAACCTTCTATTTCAAGGTTCTGTGCGTTTTCAGACAAGTACAATATGTATTTATAGTGTTTCTGATGAAATCCCTCCTTTTAATGCATTTTCTCACAGAAAACGAGTCTCTCGCCATGGGAACATGGCTTTTTTGAAAAAGCATATTCTGGTCGAGAAATCGTGTTTTAAGCAATAAAAACGACTCCCGGCCTTATTTGGTTCACATTTGTACTTTTGGTAAGCTAGCCCGTCTTCATAACGCACTAAACCTTTTTATTGCGTTAAACGCCTTTTCTCGACGAGAAAAGCACAATTTCATCAAAAACAAACAAAACAAGAAAAATGAATCTATTTAACAAGTCTGCAACACGTCCTTAAGAGTTACATGATTTCACCCAATGTCAATGTGTAATTTCTCCAGTTCTGATCATTTTTTAGGTGGTTGGTAGCTTGGTCAATGCCAAAACACAGTGAGATCTTTTTATGGCTTTAAACGCGTTTTCTCCTCGAGGAAAACATGATTTCACTAAAAACGTTATAGTTTAAACATGCCTGTTGTACATGCGTGCAAACACTCAGAGCCTTAAGATAGGGGTTTCACCAATGTGTTTTTTGGTGAGAAACCTTCTATTTCAAGGTTCTGTGCGTTTTCAGACAAGTACAATATGTATTTATAGTGTTTCTGATGAAATCCCTCCTTTTAATGCATTTTCTCACAGAAAACGAGTCTCTCGCCATGGGAACATGGCTTTTTTGAAAAAGCATATTCTGGTCGAGAAATCGTGTTTTAAGCAATAAAAACGACTCCCGGCCTTATTTAGTTCACATTTGTACTTTTGGTAAGCTAGCCCGTATTCATAACGCACTAAACCTTTTGTCGCGTTAAACGCCTTTTCTCGACGAGAAAAGCAATTTCATCAAAAACAAACAAAACAAGAAAAATGAATCTATTCAACAAGTCTGCAACACGTCCTTAAGAGTTTCATGATTTCACCCAATGTCAATGTGTAATTTCTCCAGTTCTGATCATTTTTTAGGTTGTTGGTAGCTTGGTCAATGCCAAAACACAGTGAGATCTTTTTATGGCTTTAAACGCGTTTTCTCCTCGAGAGAAACATGATTTCACTAAAAACGTTATAGTTTAAACATGCCTGTTTGTACATGTGTGCAAACACTCAGAGCCTTAAGATAGGGGTTTCACCAATGTGTTTTTTGGTGAGAAACCTTCTATTTCAAGGTTCTGTGCGTTTTCAGACAAGTACAATATGTATTTATAGTGTTTCTGATGAAATCCCTCCTTTTAATGCATTTTCTCACAGAAAACGAGTCTCTCGCCATGGGAACATGGCTTTTTTGAAAAAGCATATTCTGGTCGAGAAATCGTGTTTTAAGCAATAAAAACGACTCCCGGCCTTATTTGGTTCACATTTGTACTTTTGGTAAGCTAGCCCGTATTCATAACGCACTAAACCTTTTGTCGCGTTAAACGCCTTTTCTCGACGAGAAAAGCAATTTCATCAAAAACAAACAAAACAAGAAAAATGAATCTATTCAACAAGTCTGCAACACGTCCTTAAGAGTTACATTATTTCACCCAATGTCAATGTGTAATTTCTCCAGTTCTGATCATTTTTTAGGTTGTTGGTAGCTTGGTCAATGCCAAAACACAGTGAGATCTTTTTATGGCTTTAAACGCGTTTTCTCCTCGAGAGAAACATGATTTCACTAAAAACGTTACAGTTTAAACATGCCTGTTTGTACATGTGTGCAAACACTCAGAGCCTTAAGATAGGGGTTTCACCAATGTGTTTTTTAGTGAGAAACCTTCTATTTCAAGGTTCTGTGCGTTTTCAGACAAGTACAATATGTATTTATAGTGTTTCTGATGAAATCCCTCCTTTTAATGCATTTTCTCACAGAAAACGAGTCTCTCGCCATGGGAACATGGCTTTTTTGAAAAAGCATATTCTGGTCGAGAAATCGTGTTTTAAGCAATAAAAACGACTCCCGGCCTTATTTGGTTCACATTTGTACTTTTGGTAAGCTAGCCCGTATTCATAACGCACTAAACCTTTTTATCGCGTTAAACGCCTTTTCTCGACGAGAAAAGCACAATTTCATCAAAAACAAACAAAACAAGAAAAATGAATCTATTCAACAAGTCTGCAAACACGTCCTTAAGAGTCACATGATTTCACCCAATGTCAATGTGTAATTTCTCCAGTTCTGATCATTTTTTAGGTGGTTGGTAGCTTGGTCAATGCCAAAACACAGTGAGATCTTTTTATGGCTTTAAACGCGTTTTCTCCTCGAGAGAAACATGATTTCACTAAAAACGTTATAGTTTAAACATGCCTGTTGTACATGTGTGCAAACACTCAGAGCCTTAAGATAGGGGTTTCACCAATGTGTTTTTTGGTGAGAAACCTTCTATTTCAAGGTTCTGTGCGTTTTCAGACAAGTACAATATGTATTTATAGTGTTTCTGATGAAATCCCTCCTTTTAATGCATTTTCTCACAGAAAACGAGTCTCTCGCCATGGGAACATGGCTTTTTTGAAAAAGCATATTCTGGTCGAGAAATCGTGTTTTAAGCAATAAAAACGACTCCCGGCCTTATTTAGTTCACATTTGTACTTTTGGTAAGCTAGCCCGTATTCATAACGCACTAAACCTTTTGTCGCGTTAAACGCCTTTTCTCGACGAGAAAAGCAATTTCATCAAAAACAAACAAAACAAGAAAAATGAATCTATTCAACAAGTCTGCAACACGTCCTTAAGAGTTACATGATTTCACCCAATGTCAATGTGTAATTTCTCCAGTTCTGATCATTTTTTAGGTGGTTGGTAGCTTGGTCAATGCCAAAACACAGTGAGATCTTTTTATGGCTTTAAACGCGTTTTCTCCTCGAGAGAAACATGATTTCACTAAAAACGTTATAGTTTAAACATGCCTGTTTGTACATGTGTGCAAACACTCAGAGCCTTAAGATAGGGGTTTCACCAATGTGTTTTTTGGTGAGAAACCTTCTATTTCAAGGTTCTGTGCGTTTTCAGACAAGTACAATATGTATTTATAGTGTTTCTGATGAAATCCCTCCTTTTAATGCATTTTCTCACAGAAAACGAGTCTCTCGCCATGGGAACATGGCTTTTTTGAAAAAGCATATTTTGGTCGAGAAATCGTGTTTTAAGCAATAAAAACGACTCCCGGCCTTATTTAGTTCACATTTGTACTTTTGGTAAGCTAGCCCGTATTCATAACGCACTAAACCTTTTGTCGCGTTAAACGCCTTTTCTCGACGAGAAAAGCAATTTCATCAAAAACAAACAAAACAAGAAAAATGAATCTATTCAACAAGTCTACAACACGTCCTTAAGAGTTACATGATTTCACCCAATGTCAATGTGTAATTTCTCCAGTTCTGATCATTTTTTAGGTTGTTGGTAGCTTGGTCAATGCCAAAACACAGTGCGATCTTTTTATGGCTTTAAACGCGTTTTCTCCTCGAGAGAAACATGATTTCACTAAAAACGTTATAGTTTAAACATGCCTGTTTGTACATGTGTGCAAACACTCAGAGCCTTAAGATTAGGGGTTTCACCAATGTGTTTTTTGGTGAGAAACCTTCTATTTCAAGGTTCTGTGCGTTTTCAGACAAGTACAATATGTATTTATAGTGTTTCTGATGAAATCCCTCCTTTTAATGCATTTTCTCACAGAAAACGAGTCTCTCGCCATGGGAACATGGCTTTTTTGAAAAAGCCTATTCTGGTCGAGAAATCGTGTTTTAAGCAATAAAAACGACTCCCGGCCTTATTTAGTTCACATTTGTACTTTTGGTAAGCTAGCCCGTATTCATAACGCACTAAACCTTTTGTCGCGTTAAACGCCTTTTCTCGACGAGAAAAGCAATTTCATCAAAAACAAACAAAACAAGAAAAATGAATCTATTCAACAAGTCTACAACACGTCCTTAAGAGTTACATGATTTCACCCAATGTCAATGTGTAATTTCTCCAGTTCTGATCATTTTTTAGGTTGTTGGTAGCTTGGTCAATGCCAAAACACAGTGAGATCTTTTTATGGCTTTAAACGCGTTTTCTCCTCGAGAGCAACATGATTTCACTAAAAACGTTATAGTTTAAACATGCCTGTTTGTACATGTGTGCAAACACTCAGAGCCTTAAGATAGGGGTTTCACCAATGTGTTTTTTGGTGAGAAACCTTCTATTTCAAGGTTCTGTGCGTTTTCAGACAAGTACAATATGTATTTATAGTGTTTCTGATGAAATCCCTCCTTTTAATGCATTTTCTCACAGAAAACGAGTCTCTCGCCATGGGAACATGGCTTTTTTGAAAAAGCATATTCTGGTCGAGAAATCGTGTTTTAAGCAATAAAAACGACTCCCGGCCTTATTTAGTTTACATTTGTACTTTTGGTAAGCTAGCCCGTATTCATAACGCACTAAACCTTTTTATCGCGTTAAACGCCTTTTCTCGACGAGAAAAGCACAATTTCATCAAAAACAAACAAAACAAGAAAAATGAATCTATTCGACAAGTCTGCAACACGTCCTTAAGAGTTACATGATTTCACCCAATGTCAATACGTAATTTCTCCAGTTCTGATCATTTTTTAGGTTTGTTGGTAGCTTGGTCAATGCCAAAACACAGTGAGATCTTTTTATGGCTTTAAACGCGTTTTCTCCTCGAGAGAAACATGATTTCACTAAAAACGTTATAGTTTAAACATGCCTTATTTAGTTCACATTTGTACTTTTGGTAAGCTAGCCCGTATTCATAACGCACTAAACCTTTTTATTGCGTTAAACGCCTTTTCTCGACGAGAAAAGCACAATTTCATCAAAAACAAACAAAACAAGAAAAATGAATCTATTCAACAAGTCTGCAACACGTCCTTAAGAGTTACATGATTTCACCCAATGTCAATGTGTAATTTCTCCAGTTCTGATCATTTTTTAGGTGGTTGGTAGCTTGGTCAATGCCAAAACACAGTGAGATCTTTTTATGGCTTTAAACGCGTTTTCTCCTCGAGAGAAACATGATTTCACTAAAAACGTTATAGTTTAAACATGCCTGTTGTACATGTGTGCAAACACTCAGAGCCTTAAGATAGGGGTTTCACCAATGTGTTTTTTGGTGAGAAACCTTCTATTTCAAGGTTCTGTGCGTTTTCAGACAAGTACAATATGTATTTATAGTGTTTCTGATGAAATCCCTCCTTTTAATGCATTTTCTCACAGAAAACGAGTCTCTCGCCATGGGAACATGGCTTTTTTGAAAAAGCATATTCTGGTCGAGAAATCGTGTTTTAAGCAATAAAAACGACTCCCGGCCTTATTTAGTTCACATTTGTACTTTTGGTAAGCTAGCCCGTATTCATAACGCACTAAACCTTTTTGTCGCGTTAAACGCCTTTTCTCGACGAGAAAAGCAATTTCATCAAAAACAAACAAAACAAGAAAAATGAATCTATTCAACAAGTCTGCAACACGTCCTTAAGAGTTACATGATTTCACCCAATGTCAATGTGTAATTTCTCCAGTTCTGATCATTTTTTAGGTGGTTGGTAGCTTGGTCAATGCCAAAACACAGTGAGATCTTTTTATGGCTTTAAACGCGTTTTCTCCTCGAGAGAAACATGATTTCACTAAAAACGTTATAGTTTAAACATGCCTGTTTGTACATGTGTGCAAACACTCAGAGCCTTAAGATAGGGGTTTCACCAATGTGTTTTTTGGTGAGAAACCTTCTATTTCAAGGTTCTGTGCGTTTTCAGACAAGTACAATATGTATTTATAGTGTTTCTGATGAAATCCCTCCTTTTAATGCATTTTCTCACAGAAAACGAGTCTCTCGCCATGGGAACATGGCTTTTTTGAAAAAGCATAATTTGGTCGAGAAATCGTGTTTTAAGCAATAAAAACGACTCCCGGCCTTATTTAGTTCACATTTGTACTTTTGGTAAGCTAGCCCGTATTCATAACGCACTAAACCTTTTGTCGCGTTAAACGCCTTTTCTCGACGAGAAAAGCAATTTCATCAAAAACAAACAAAACAAGAAAAATGAATCTATTCAACAAGTCTACAACACGTCCTTAAGAGTTGCATGATTTCACCCAATGTCAATGTGTAATTTCTCCAGTTCTGATCATTTTTTAGGTTGTTGGTAGCTTGGTCAATGCCAAAACACAGTGAGATCTTTTTATGGCTTTAAACGCGTTTTCTCCTCGAGAGAAACATGATTTCACTAAAAACGTTATAGTTTAAACATGCCTGTTTGTACATGTGTGCAAACACTCAGAGCCTTAAGATAGGGGTTTCACCAATGTGTTTTTTGGTGAGAAACCTTCTATTTCAAGGTTCTGTGCGTTTTCAGACAAGTACAATATGTATTTATAGTGTTTCTGATGAAATCCCTCCTTTTAATGCATTTTCTCACAGAAAACGAGTCTCTCGCCATGGGAACATGGCTTTTTTGAAAAAGCATATTCTGGTCGAGAAATCGTGTTTTAAGCAATAAAAACGACTCCCGGCCTTATTTGGTTCACATTTGTACTTTTGGTAAGCTAGCCCGTATTCATAACGCACTAAACCTTTTTATCGCGTTAAACGCCTTTTCTCGACGAGAAAAGCACAATTTCATCAAAAACAAACAAAACAAGAAAAATGAATCTATTCAACAAGTCTGCAACACGTCCTTAAGAGTTACATGATTTCACCCAATGTCAATGTGTAATTTCTCCAGTTCTGATCATTTTTTAGGTGGTTGGTAGCTTGGTCAATGCCAAAACACAGTGAGATCTTTTTATGGCTTTAAACGCGTTTTCTCCTCGAGAGAAACATGATTTCACTAAAAACGTTATAGTTTAAACATGCCTGTTGTACATGTGTGCAAACACTCAGAGCCTTAAGATAGGGGTTTCACCAATGTGTTTTTTGGTGAGAAACCTTCTATTTCAAGGTTCTGTGCGTTTTCAGACAAGTACAATATGTATTTATAGTGTTTCTGATGAAATCCCTCCTTTTAATGCATTTTCTCACAGAAAACGAGTCTCTCGCCATGGGAACATGGCTTTTTTGAAAAAGCATATTTTGGTCGAGAAATCGTGTTTTAAGCAATAAAAACGACTCCCGGCCTTATTTAGTTCACATTTGTACTTTTGGTAAGCTAGCCCGTATTCATAACGCACTAAACCTTTTGTCGCGTTAAACGCTTTTCTCGACGAGAAAAGCAATTTCATCAAAAACAAACAAAACAAGAAAAATGAATCTATTCAACAAGTCTACAACACGTCCTTAAGAGTTACATGATTTCACCCAATGTCAATGTGTAATTTCTCCAGTTCTGATCATTTTTTAGGTTGTTGGTAGCTTGGTCAATGCCAAAACACAGTGCGATCTTTTTATGGCTTTAAACGCGTTTTCTCCTCGAGAGAAACATGATTTCACTAAAAACGTTATAGTTTAAACATGCCTGTTTGTACATGTGTGCAAACACTCAGAGCCTTAAGATTAGGGGTTTCACCAATGTGTTTTTTGGTGAGAAACCTTCTATTTCAAGGTTCTGTGCGTTTTCAGACAAGTACAATATGTATTTATAGTGTTTCTGATGAAATCCCTCCTTTTAATGCATTTTCTCACAGAAAACGAGTCTCTCGCCATGGGAACATGGCTTTTTTGAAAAAGCATATTCTGGTCGAGAAATCGTGTTTTAAGCAATAAAAACGACTCCCGGCCTTATTTGGTTCACATTTGTACTTTTGGTAAGCTAGCCCGTCTTCATAACGCACTAAACCTTTTTATTGCGTTAAACGCCTTTTCTCGACGAGAAAAGCACAATTTCATCAAAAACAAACAAAACAAGAAAAATGAATCTATTTAACAAGTCTGCAACACGTCCTTAAGAGTTACATGATTTCACCCAATGTCAATGTGTAATTTCTCCAGTTCTGATCATTTTTTAGGTGGTTGGTAGCTTGGTCAATGCCAAAACACAGTGAGATCTTTTTATGGCTTTAAACGCGTTTTCTCCTCGAGGAAAACATGATTTCACTAAAAACGTTATAGTTTAAACATGCCTGTTGTACATGCGTGCAAACACTCAGAGCCTTAAGATAGGGGTTTCACCAATGTGTTTTTTGGTGAGAAACCTTCTATTTCAAGGTTCTGTGCGTTTTCAGACAAGTACAATATGTATTTATAGTGTTTCTGATGAAATCCCTCCTTTTAATGCATTTTCTCACAGAAAACGAGTCTCTCGCCATGGGAACATGGCTTTTTTGAAAAAGCATATTCTGGTCGAGAAATCGTGTTTTAAGCAATAAAAACGACTCCCGGCCTTATTTAGTTCACATTTGTACTTTTGGTAAGCTAGCCCGTATTCATAACGCACTAAACCTTTTGTCGCGTTAAACGCCTTTTCTCGACGAGAAAAGCAATTTCATCAAAAACAAACAAAACAAGAAAAATGAATCTATTCAACAAGTCTGCAACACGTCCTTAAGAGTTACATGATTTCACCCAATGTCAATGTGTAATTTCTCCAGTTCTGATCATTTTTTAGGTTGTTGGTAGCTTGGTCAATGCCAAAACACAGTGAGATCTTTTTATGGCTTTAAACGCGTTTTCTCCTCGAGAGAAACATGATTTCACTAAAAACGTTATAGTTTAAACATGCCTGTTTGTACATGTGTGCAAACACTCAGAGCCTTAAGATAGGGGTTTCACCAATGTGTTTTTTGGTGAGAAACCTTCTATTTCAAGGTTCTGTGCGTTTTCAGACAAGTACAATATGTATTTATAGTGTTTCTGATGAAATCCCTCCTTTTAATGCATTTTCTCACAGAAAACGAGTCTCTCGCCATGGGAACATGGCTTTTTTGAAAAAGCATATTCTGGTCGAGAAATCGTGTTTTAAGCAATAAAAACGACTCCCGGCCTTATTTGGTTCACATTTGTACTTTTGGTAAGCTAGCCCGTATTCATAACGCACTAAACCTTTTGTCGCGTTAAACGCCTTTTCTCGACGAGAAAAGCAATTTCATCAAAAACAAACAAAACAAGAAAAATGAATCTATTCAACAAGTCTGCAACACGTCCTTAAGAGTTACATTATTTCACCCAATGTCAATGTGTAATTTCTCCAGTTCTGATCATTTTTTAGGTTGTTGGTAGCTTGGTCAATGCCAAAACACAGTGAGATCTTTTTATGGCTTTAAACGCGTTTTCTCCTCGAGAGAAACATGATTTCACTAAAAACGTTACAGTTTAAACATGCCTGTTTGTACATGTGTGCAAACACTCAGAGCCTTAAGATAGGGGTTTCACCAATGTGTTTTTTGGTGAGAAACCTTCTATTTCAAGGTTCTGTGCGTTTTCAGACAAGTACAATATGTATTTATAGTGTTTCTGATGAAATCCCTCCTTTTAATGCATTTTCTCACAGAAAACGAGTCTCTCGCCATGGGAACATGGCTTTTTTGAAAAAGCATATTCTGGTCGAGAAATCGTGTTTTAAGCAATAAAAACGACTCCCGGCCTTATTTGGTTCACATTTGTACTTTTGGTAAGCTAGCCCGTATTCATAACGCACTAAACCTTTTTATCGCGTTAAACGCCTTTTCTCGACGAGAAAAGCACAATTTCATCAAAAACAAACAAAACAAGAAAAATGAATCTATTCAACAAGTCTGCAACACGTCCTTAAGAGTTACATGATTTCACCCAATGTCAATGTGTAATTTCTCCAGTTCTGATCATTTTTTAGGTGGTTGGTAGCTTGGTCAATGCCAAAACACAGTGAGATCTTTTTATGGCTTTAAACGCGTTTTCTCCTCGAGAGAAACATGATTTCACTAAAAACGTTATAGTTTAAACATGCCTGTTGTACATGTGTGCAAACACTCAGAGCCTTAAGATAGGGGTTTCACCAATGTGTTTTTTGGTGAGAAACCTTCTATTTCAAGGTTCTGTGCGTTTTCAGACAAGTACAATATGTATTTATAGTGTTTCTGATGAAATCCCTCCTTTTAATGCATTTTCTCACAGAAAACGAGTCTCTCGCCATGGGAACATGGCTTTTTTGAAAAAGCATATTCTGGTCGAGAAATCGTGTTTTAAGCAATAAAAACGACTCCCGGCCTTATTTAGTTCACATTTGTACTTTTGGTAAGCTAGCCCGTATTCATAACGCACTAAACCTTTTGTCGCGTTAAACGCCTTTTCTCGACGAGAAAAGCAATTTCATCAAAAACAAACAAAACAAGAAAAATGAATCTATTCAACAAGTCTGCAACACGTCCTTAAGAGTTACATGATTTCACCCAATGTCAATGTGTAATTTCTCCAGTTCTGATCATTTTTTAGGTGGTTGGTAGCTTGGTCAATGCCAAAACACAGTGAGATCTTTTTATGGCTTTAAACGCGTTTTCTCCTCGAGAGAAACATGATTTCACTAAAAACGTTATAGTTTAAACATGCCTGTTTGTACATGTGTGCAAACACTCAGAGCCTTAAGATAGGGGTTTCACCAATGTGTTTTTTGGTGAGAAACCTTCTATTTCAAGGTTCTGTGCGTTTTCAGACAAGTACAATATGTATTTATAGTGTTTCTGATGAAATCCCTCCTTTTAATGCATTTTCTCACAGAAAACGAGTCTCTCGCCATGGGAACATGGCTTTTTTGAAAAAGCATATTTTGGTCGAGAAATCGTGTTTTAAGCAATAAAAACGACTCCCGGCCTTATTTAGTTCACATTTGTACTTTTGGTAAGCTAGCCCGTATTCATAACGCACTAAACCTTTTGTCGCGTTAAACGCCTTTTCTCGACGAGAAAAGCAATTTCATCAAAAACAAACAAAACAAGAAAAATGAATGTATTCAACAAGTCTACAACACGTCCTTAAGAGTTACATGATTTCACCCAATGTCAATGTGTAATTTCTCCAGTTCTGATCATTTTTTAGGTTGTTGGTAGCTTGGTCAATGCCAAAACACAGTGCGATCTTTTTATGGCTTTAAACGCGTTTTCTCCTCGAGAGAAACATGATTTCACTAAAAACGTTATAGTTTAAACATGCCTGTTTGTACATGTGTGCAAACACTCAGAGCCTTAAGATTAGGGGTTTCACCAATGTGTTTTTTGGTGAGAAACCTTCTATTTCAAGGTTCTGTGCGTTTTCAGACAAGTACAATATGTATTTATAGTGTTTCTGATGAAATCCCTCCTTTTAATGCATTTTCTCACAGAAAACGAGTCTCTCGCCATGGGAACATGGCTTTTTTGAAAAAGCATATTCTGGTCGAGAAATCGTGTTTTAAGCAATAAAAACGACTCCCGGCCTTATTTGGTTCACATTTGTACTTTTGGTAAGCTAGCCCGTCTTCATAACGCACTAAACCTTTTTATTGCGTTAAACGCCTTTTCTCGACGAGAAAAGCACAATTTCATCAAAAACAAACAAAACAAGAAAAATGAATCTATTTAACAAGTCTGCAACACGTCCTTAAGAGTTACATGATTTCACCCAATGTCAATGTCTAATTTCTCCAGTTCTGATCATTTTTTAGGTGGTTGGTAGCTTGGTCAATGCCAAAACACAGTGAGATCTTTTTATGGCTTTAAACGCGTTTTCTCCTCGAGGAAAACATGATTTCACTAAAAACGTTATAGTTTAAACATGCCTGTTGTACATGCGTGCAAACACTCAGAGCCTTAAGATAGGGGTTTCACCAATGTGTTTTTTGGTGAGAAACCTTCTATTTCAAGGTTCTGTGCGTTTTCAGACAAGTACAATATGTATTTATAGTGTTTCTGATGAAATCCCTCCTTTTAATGCATTTTCTCACAGAAAACGAGTCTCTCGCCATGGGAACATGGCTTTTTTGAAAAAGCATATTCTGGTCGAGAAATCGTGTTTTAAGCAATAAAAACGACTCCCGGCCTTATTTAGTTCACATTTGTACTTTTGGTAAGCTAGCCCGTATTCATAACGCACTAAACCTTTTGTCGCGTTAAACGCCTTTTCTCGACGAGAAAAGCAATTTCATCAAAAACAAACAAAACAAGAAAAATGAATCTATTCAACAAGTCTGCAACACGTCCTTAAGAGTTACATGATTTCACCCAATGTCAATGTGTAATTTCTCCAGTTCTGATCATTTTTTAGGTTGTTGGTAGCTTGGTCAATGCCAAAACACAGTGAGATCTTTTTATGGCTTTAAACGCGTTTTCTCCTCGAGAGAAACATGATTTCACTAAAAACGTTATAGTTTAAACATGCCTGTTTGTACATGTGTGCAAACACTCCGAGCCTTAAGATAGGGGTTTCACCAATGTGTTTTTTGGTGAGAAACCTTCTATTTCAAGGTTCTGTGCGTTTTCAGACAAGTACAATATGTATTTATAGTGTTTCTGATGAAAGCCCTCCTTTTAATGCATTTTCTCACAGAAAACGAGTCTCTCGCCATGGGAACATGGCTTTTTTGAAAAAGCATATTCTGGTCGAGAAATCGTGTTTTAAGCAATAAAAACGACTCCCGGCCTTATTTGGTTCACATTTGTACTTTTGGTAAGCTAGCCCGTATTCATAACGCACTAAACCTTTTTATCATGTTAAACGCCTTTTCTCGACGAGAAAAGCACAATTTCATCAAAAACAAACAAAACAAGAAAAATGAATGTATTCAACAAGTCTGCAACACGTCCTTAAGAGTTACATGATTTCACCCAATGTCAATGTGTAATTTCTCCAGTTCTGATCATTTTTTAGGTTGTTGGTAGCTTGGTCAATGCCAAAACACAGTGCGATCTTTTTATGGCTTTAAACGCGTTTTCTCCTCGAGAGAAACATGATTTCACTAAAAACGTTATAGTTTAAACATGCCTGTTTGTACATGTGTGCAAACACTCAGAGCCTTAAGATTAGGGGTTTCACCAATGTGTTTTTTGGTGAGAAACCTTCTATTTCAAGGTTCTGTGCGTTTTCAGACAAGTACAATATGTATTTATAGTGTTTCTGATGAAATCCCTCCTTTTAATGCATTTTCTCACAGAAAACGAGTCTCTCGCCATGGGAACATGGCTTTTTTGAAAAAGCATATTCTGGTCGAGAAATCGTGTTTTAAGCAATAAAAACGACTCCCGGCCTTATTTGGTTCACATTTGTACTTTTGGTAAGCTAGCCCGTCTTCATAACGCACTAAACCTTTTTATTGCGTTAAACGCCTTTTCTCGACGAGAAAAGCACAATTTCATCAAAAACAAACAAAACAAGAAAAATGAATCTATTTAACAAGTCTGCAACACGTCCTTAAGAGTTACATGATTTCACCCAATGTCAATGTCTAATTTCTCCAGTTCTGATCATTTTTTAGGTGGTTGGTAGCTTGGTCAATGCCAAAACACAGTGAGATCTTTTTATGGCTTTAAACGCGTTTTCTCCTCGAGGAAAACATGATTTCACTAAAAACGTTATAGTTTAAACATGCCTGTTGTACATGCGTGCAAACACTCAGAGCCTTAAGATAGGGGTTTCACCAATGTGTTTTTTGGTGAGAAACCTTCTATTTCAAGGTTCTGTGCGTTTTCAGACAAGTACAATATGTATTTATAGTGTTTCTGATGAAATCCCTCCTTTTAATGCATTTTCTCACAGAAAACGAGTCTCTCGCCATGGGAACATGGCTTTTTTGAAAAAGCATATTCTGGTCGAGAAATCGTGTTTTAAGCAATAAAAACGACTCCCGGCCTTATTTAGTTCACATTTGTACTTTTGGTAAGCTAGCCCGTATTCATAACGCACTAAACCTTTTGTCGCGTTAAACGCCTTTTCTCGACGAGAAAAGCAATTTCATCAAAAACAAACAAAACAAGAAAAATGAATCTATTCAACAAGTCTGCAACACGTCCTTAAGAGTTACATGATTTCACCCAATGTCAATGTGTAATTTCTCCAGTTCTGATCATTTTTTAGGTTGTTGGTAGCTTGGTCAATGCCAAAACACAGTGAGATCTTTTTATGGCTTTAAACGCGTTTTCTCCTCGAGAGAAACATGATTTCACTAAAAACGTTATAGTTTAAACATGCCTGTTTGTACATGTGTGCAAACACTCAGAGCCTTAAGATAGGGGTTTCACCAATGTGTTTTTTGGTGAGAAACCTTCTATTTCAAGGTTCTGTGCGTTTTCAGACAAGTACAATATGTATTTATAGTGTTTCTGATGAAATCCCTCCTTTTAATGCATTTTCTCACAGAAAACGAGTCTCTCGCCATGGGAACATGGCTTTTTTGAAAAAGCATATTCTGGTCGAGAAATCGTGTTTTAAGCAATAAAAACGACTCCCGGCCTTATTTGGTTCACATTTGTACTTTTGGTAAGCTAGCCCGTATTCATAACGCACTAAACCTTTTTATCGCGTTAAACGCCTTTTCTCGACGAGAAAAGCACAATTTCATCAAAAACAAACAAAACAAGAAAAATGAATGTATTCAACAAGTCTGCAACACGTCCTTAAGAGTTACATGATTTCACCCAATGTCAATGTGTATTTTCTCCAGTTCTGATCATTTTTTAGGTTGTTGGTAGCTTGGTCAATGCCAAAACACAGTGAGATCTTTTTATGGCTTTAAACGCGTTTTCTCCTCGAGAGAAACATGATTTCACTAAAAACGTTATAGTTTAAACATGCCTGTTTGTACATGTGTGCAAACACTCCGAGCCTTAAGATAGGGGTTTCACCAATGTGTTTTTTGGTGAGAAACCTTCTATTTCAAGGTTCTGTGCGTTTTCAGACAAGTACAATATGTATTTATAGTGTTTCTGATGAAAGCCCTCCTTTTAATGCATTTTCTCACAGAAAACGAGTCTCTCGCCATGGGAACATGGCTTTTTTGAAAAAGCATATTCTGGTCGAGAAATCGTGTTTTAAGCAATAAAAACGACTCCCGGCCTTATTTGGTTCACATTTGTACTTTTGGTAAGCTAGCCCGTATTCATAACGCACTAAACCTTTTTATCATGTTAAACGCCTTTTCTCGACGAGAAAAGCACAATTTCATCAAAAACAAACAAAACAAGAAAAATGAATGTATTCAACAAGTCTGCAACACGTCCTTAAGAGTTACATGATTTCACCCAATGTCAATGTGTAATTTCTCCAGTTCTGATCATTTTTTAGGTTGTTGGTAGCTTGGTCAATGCCAAAACACAGTGAGATCTTTTTATGGCTTTAAACGCGTTTTCTCCTCGAGAGAAACATGATTTCACTAAAAACGTTATAGTTTAAACATGCCTTATTTAGTTCACATTTGTACTTTTGGTAAGCTAGCCCGTATTCATAACGCACTAAACCTTTTGTCGCGTTAAACGCCTTTTCTCGACGAGAAAAGCAATTTCATCAAAAACAAACAAAACAAGAAAAATGAATCTATTCAACAAGTCTGCAACACGTCCTTAAGAGTTACATGATTTCACCCAATGTCAATGTGTAATTTCTCCAGTTCTGATCATTTTTTAGGTTGTTGGTAGCTTGGTCAATGCCAAAACACAGTGAGATCTTTTTATGGCTTTAAACGCGTTTTCTCCTCGAGAGAAACATGATTTCACTAAAAACGTTATAGTTTAAACATGCCTGTTTGTACATGTGTGCAAACACTCAGAGCCTTAAGATAGGGGTTTCACCAATGTGTTTTTTGGTGAGAAACCTTCTATTTCAAGGTTCTGTGCGTTTTCAGACAAGTACAATATGTATTTATAGTGTTTCTGATGAAATCCCTCCTTTTAATGCATTTTCTCACAGAAAACGAGTCTCTCGCCATGGGAACATGGCTTTTTTGAAAAAGCATATTCTGGTCGAGAAATCGTGTTTTAAGCAATAAAAACGACTCCCGGCCTTATTTAGTTCACATTTGTACTTTTGGTAAGCTAGCCCGTATTCATAACGCACTAAACCTTTTGTCGCGTTAAACGCCTTTTCTCGACGAGAAAAGCAATTTCATCAAAAACAAACAAAACAAGAAAAATGAATCTATTCAACAAGTCTGCAACACGTCCTTAAGAGTTACATGATTTCACCCAATGTCAATGTGTAATTTCTCCAGTTCTGATCATTTTTTAGGTTGTTGGTAGCTTGGTCAATGCCAAAACACAGTGAGATCTTTTTATGGCTTTAAACGCGTTTTCTCCTCGAGAGAAACATGATTTCACTAAAAACGTTATAGTTTAAACATGCCTGTTTGTACATGTGTGCAAACACTCAGAGCCTTAAGATAGGGGTTTCACCAATGTGTTTTTTGGTGAGAAACCTTCTATTTCAAGGTTCTGTGCGTTTTCAGACAAGTACAATATGTATTTATAGTGTTTCTGATGAAATCCCTCCTTTTAATGCATTTTCTCACAGAAAACGAGTCTCTCGCCATGGGAACATGGCTTTTTTGAAAAAGCATATTCTGGTCGAGAAATCGTGTTTTAAGCAATAAAAACGACTCCCGGCCTTATTTAGTTTACATTTGTACTTTTGGTAAGCTAGCCCGTATTCATAACGCACTAAACCTTTTTATCGCGTTAAACGCCTTTTCTCGACGAGAAAAGCACAATTTCATCAAAAACAAACAAAACAAGAAAAATGAATCTATTCGACAAGTCTGCAACACGTCCTTAAGAGTTACATGATTTCACCCAATGTCAATACGTAATTTCTCCAGTTCTGATCATTTTTTAGGTTTGTTGGTAGCTTGGTCAATGCCAAAACACAGTGAGATCTTTTTATGGCTTTAAACGCGTTTTCTCCTCGAGAGAAACATGATTTCACTAAAAACGTTATAGTTTAAACATGCCTTATTTAGTTCACATTTGTACTTTTGGTAAGCTAGCCCGTATTCATAACGCACTAAACCTTTTTATTGCGTTAAACGCCTTTTCTCGACGAGAAAAGCACAATTTCATCAAAAACAAACAAAACAAGAAAAATGAATCTATTCAACAAGTCTGCAACACGTCCTTAAGAGTTACATGATTTCACCCAATGTCAATGTGTAATTTCTCCAGTTCTGATCATTTTTTAGGTGGTTGGTAGCTTGGTCAATGCCAAAACACAGTGAGATCTTTTTATGGCTTTAAACGCGTTTTCTCCTCGAGAGAAACATGATTTCACTAAAAACGTTATAGTTTAAACATGCCTGTTGTACATGTGTGCAAACACTCAGAGCCTTAAGATAGGGGTTTCACCAATGTGTTTTCTGGTGAGAAACCTTCTATTTCAAGGTTCTGTGCGTTTTCAGACAAGTACAATATGTATTTATAGTGTTTCTGATGAAATCCCTCCTTTTAATGCATTTTCTCACAGAAAACGAGTCTCTCGCCATGGGAACATGGCTTTTTTGAAAAAGCATATTCTGGTCGAGAAATCGTGTTTTAAGCAATAAAAACGACTCCCGGCCTTATTTAGTTCACATTTGTACTTTTGGTAAGCTAGCCCGTATTCATAACGCACTAAATCTTTTGTCGCGTTAAACGCCTTTTCTCGACGAGAAAAGCAATTTCATCAAAAACAAACAAAACAGGAAAAATGAATCTATTCGACAAGTCTGCAACACGTCCTTAAGAGTTACATGATTTCACCCAATGTCAATACGTAATTTCTCCAGTTCTGATCATTTTTTAGGTTTGTTGGTAGCTTGGTCAATGCCAAAACACAGTGAGATCTTTTTATGGCTTTAAACGCGTTTTCTCCTCGAGAGAAACATGATTTCACTAAAAACGTTATAGTTTAAACATGCCTTATTTAGTTCACATTTGTACTTTTGGTAAGCTAGCCCGTATTCATAACGCACTAAACCTTTTTATCGCGTTAAACGCCTTTTCTCGACGAGAAAAGCACAATTTCATCAAAAACAAACAAAACAAGAAAAATGAATCTATTCAACAAGTCTGCAACACGTCCTTAAGAGTTACATGATTTCACCCAATGTCAATGTGTAATTTCTCCAGTTCTGATCATTTTTTAGGTGGTTGGTAGCTTGGTCAATGCCAAAACACAGTGAGATCTTTTTATGGCTTTAAACGCGTTTTCTCCTCGAGAGAAACATGATTTCACTAAAAACGTTATAGTTTAAACATGCCTGTTGTACATGTGTGCAAACACTCAGAGCCTTAAGATAGGGGTTTCACCAATGTGTTTTCTGGTGAGAAACCTTCTATTTCAAGGTTCTGTGCGTTTTCAGACAAGTACAATATGTATTTATAGTGTTTCTGATGAAATCCCTCCTTTTAATGCATTTTCTCACAGAAAACGAGTCTCTCGCCATGGGAACATGGCTTTTTTGAAAAAGCGTATTCTGGTCGAGAAATCGTGTTTTAAGCAATAAAAACGACTCCCGGCCTTATTTAGTTCACATTTGTACTTTTGGTAAGCTAGCCCGTATTCATAACGCACTAAACCTTTTTATCGCGTTAAACGCCTTTTCTCGACCAGAAAAGCACAATTTCATCAAAAACAAACAAAACAAGAAAAATGAATGTATTCAACAAGTCTGCAACACGTCCTTAAGAGTTACATGATTTCACCCAATGTCAATGTGTAATTTCTCCAGTTCTGATCATTTTTTAGGTTGTTGGTAGCTTGGTCAATGCCAAAACACAGTGAGATCTTTTTATGGCTTTAAACGCGTTTTCTCCTCGAGAGAAACATGATTTCACTAAAAACGTTATAGTTTAAACATGCCTGTTTGTACATGTGTGCAAACACTCAGAGCCTTAAGATAGGGGTTTCACCAATGTGTTTTTTGGTGAGAAACCTTCTATTTCAAGGTTCTGTGCGTTTTCAGACAAGTACAATATGTATTTATAGTGTTTCTGATGAAATCCCTCCTTTTAATGCATTTTCTCACAGAAAACGAGTCTCTCGCCATGGGAACATGGCTTTTTTGAAAAAGCATATTCTGGTCGAGAAATCGTGTTTTAAGCAATAAAAACGACTCCCGGCCTTATTTGGTTCACATTTGTACTTTTGGTAAGCTAGCCCGTCTTCATAACGCACTAAACCTTTTTATTGCGTTAAACGCCTTTTCTCGACGAGAAAAGCACAATTTCATCAAAAACAAACAAAACAAGAAAAATGAATCTATTTAACAAGTCTGCAACACGTCCTTAAGAGTTACATGATTTCACCCAATGTCAATGTCTAATTTCTCCAGTTCTGATCATTTTTTAGGTGGTTGGTAGCTTGGTCAATGCCAAAACACAGTGAGATCTTTTTATGGCTTTAAACGCGTTTTCTCCTCGAGGAAAACATGATTTCACTAAAAACGTTATAGTTTAAACATGCCTGTTGTACATGCGTGCAAACACTCAGAGCCTTAAGATAGGGGTTTCACCAATGTGTTTTTTGGTGAGAAACCTTCTATTTCAAGGTTCTGTGCGTTTTCAGACAAGTACAATATGTATTTATAGTGTTTCTGATGAAATCCCTCCTTTTAATGCATTTTCTCACAGAAAACGAGTCTCTCGCCATGGGAACATGGCTTTTTTGAAAAAGCATATTCTGGTCGAGAAATCGTGTTTTAAGCAATAAAAACGACTCCCGGCCTTATTTAGTTCACATTTGTACTTTTGGTAAGCTAGCCCGTATTCATAACGCACTAAACCTTTTGTCGCGTTAAACGCCTTTTCTCGACGAGAAAAGCAATTTCATCAAAAACAAACAAAACAAGAAAAATGAATCTATTCAACAAGTCTGCAACACGTCCTTAAGAGTTACATGATTTCACCCAATGTCAATGTGTAATTTCTCCAGTTCTGATCATTTTTTAGGTTGTTGGTAGCTTGGTCAATGCCAAAACACAGTGAGATCTTTTTATGGCTTTAAACGCGTTTTCTCCTCGAGAGAAACATGATTTCACTAAAAACGTTATAGTTTAAACATGCCTTATTTAGTTCACATTTGTACTTTTGGTAAGCTAGCCCGTATTCATAACGCACTAAACCTTTTGTCGCGTTAAACGCCTTTTCTCGACGAGAAAAGCAATTTCATCAAAAACAAACAAAACAAGAAAAATGAATCTATTCAACAAGTCTGCAACACGTCCTTAAGAGTTACATGATTTCACCCAATGTCAATGTGTAATTTCTCCAGTTCTGATCATTTTTTAGGTTGTTGGTAGCTTGGTCAATGCCAAAACACAGTGAGATCTTTTTATGGCTTTAAACGCGTTTTCTCCTCGAGAGAAACATGATTTCACTAAAAACGTTATAGTTTAAACATGCCTGTTTGTACATGTGTGCAAACACTCAGAGCCTTAAGATAGGGGTTTCACCAATGTGTTTTTTGGTGAGAAACCTTCTATTTCAAGGTTCTGTGCGTTTTCAGACAAGTACAATATGTATTTATAGTGTTTCTGATGAAATCCCTCCTTTTAATGCATTTTCTCACAGAAAACGAGTCTCTCGCCATGGGAACATGGCTTTTTTGAAAAAGCATATTCTGGTCGAGAAATCGTGTTTTAAGCAATAAAAACGACTCCCGGCCTTATTTAGTTCACATTTGTACTTTTGGTAAGCTAGCCCGTATTCATAACGCACTAAACCTTTTGTCGCGTTAAACGCCTTTTCTCGACGAGAAAAGCAATTTCATCAAAAACAAACAAAACAAGAAAAATGAATCTATTCAACAAGTCTGCAACACGTCCTTAAGAGTTACATGATTTCACCCAATGTCAATGTGTAATTTCTCCAGTTCTGATCATTTTTTAGGTTGTTGGTAGCTTGGTCAATGCCAAAACACAGTGAGATCTTTTTATGGCTTTAAACGCGTTTTCTCCTCGAGAGAAACATGATTTCACTAAAAACGTTATAGTTTAAACATGCCTGTTTGTACATGTGTGCAAACACTCAGAGCCTTAAGATAGGGGTTTCACCAATGTGTTTTTTGGTGAGAAACCTTCTATTTCAAGGTTCTGTGCGTTTTCAGACAAGTACAATATGTATTTATAGTGTTTCTGATGAAATCCCTCCTTTTAATGCATTTTCTCACAGAAAACGAGTCTCTCGCCATGGGAACATGGCTTTTTTGAAAAAGCATATTCTGGTCGAGAAATCGTGTTTTAAGCAATAAAAACGACTCCCGGCCTTATTTAGTTTACATTTGTACTTTTGGTAAGCTAGCCCGTATTCATAACGCACTAAACCTTTTTATCGCGTTAAACGCCTTTTCTCGACGAGAAAAGCACAATTTCATCAAAAACAAACAAAACAAGAAAAATGAATCTATTCGACAAGTCTGCAACACGTCCTTAAGAGTTACATGATTTCACCCAATGTCAATACGTAATTTCTCCAGTTCTGATCATTTTTTAGGTTTGTTGGTAGCTTGGTCAATGCCAAAACACAGTGAGATCTTTTTATGGCTTTAAACGCGTTTTCTCCTCGAGAGAAACATGATTTCACTAAAAACGTTATAGTTTAAACATGCCTTATTTAGTTCACATTTGTACTTTTGGTAAGCTAGCCCGTATTCATAACGCACTAAACCTTTTTATTGCGTTAAACGCCTTTTCTCGACGAGAAAAGCACAATTTCATCAAAAACAAACAAAACAAGAAAAATGAATCTATTCAACAAGTCTGCAACACGTCCTTAAGAGTTACATGATTTCACCCAATGTCAATGTGTAATTTCTCCAGTTCTGATCATTTTTTAGGTGGTTGGTAGCTTGGTCAATGCCAAAACACAGTGAGATCTTTTTATGGCTTTAAACGCGTTTTCTCCTCGAGAGAAACATGATTTCACTAAAAACGTTATAGTTTAAACATGCCTGTTGTACATGTGTGCAAACACTCAGAGCCTTAAGATAGGGGTTTCACCAATGTGTTTTCTGGTGAGAAACCTTCTATTTCAAGGTTCTGTGCGTTTTCAGACAAGTACAATATGTATTTATAGTGTTTCTGATGAAATCCCTCCTTTTAATGCATTTTCTCACAGAAAACGAGTCTCTCGCCATGGGAACATGGCTTTTTTGAAAAAGCATATTCTGGTCGAGAAATCGTGTTTTAAGCAATAAAAACGACTCCCGGCCTTATTTAGTTCACATTTGTACTTTTGGTAAGCTAGCCCGTATTCATAACGCACTAAATCTTTTGTCGCGTTAAACGCCTTTTCTCGACGAGAAAAGCAATTTCATCAAAAACAAACAAAACAGGAAAAATGAATCTATTCGACAAGTCTGCAACACGTCCTTAAGAGTTACATGATTTCACCCAATGTCAATACGTAATTTCTCCAGTTCTGATCATTTTTTAGGTTTGTTGGTAGCTTGGTCAATGCCAAAACACAGTGAGATCTTTTTATGGCTTTAAACGCGTTTTCTCCTCGAGAGAAACATGATTTCACTAAAAACGTTATAGTTTAAACATGCCTTATTTAGTTCACATTTGTACTTTTGGTAAGCTAGCCCGTATTCATAACGCACTAAACCTTTTTATCGCGTTAAACGCCTTTTCTCGACGAGAAAAGCACAATTTCATCAAAAACAAACAAAACAAGAAAAATGAATCTATTCAACAAGTCTGCAACACGTCCTTAAGAGTTACATGATTTCACCCAATGTCAATGTGTAATTTCTCCAGTTCTGATCATTTTTTAGGTGGTTGGTAGCTTGGTCAATGCCAAAACACAGTGAGATCTTTTTATGGCTTTAAACGCGTTTTCTCCTCGAGAGAAACATGATTTCACTAAAAACGTTATAGTTTAAACATGCCTGTTGTACATGTGTGCAAACACTCAGAGCCTTAAGATAGGGGTTTCACCAATGTGTTTTCTGGTGAGAAACCTTCTATTTCAAGGTTCTGTGCGTTTTCAGACAAGTACAATATGTATTTATAGTGTTTCTGATGAAATCCCTCCTTTTAATGCATTTTCTCACAGAAAACGAGTCTCTCGCCATGGGAACATGGCTTTTTTGAAAAAGCGTATTCTGGTCGAGAAATCGTGTTTTAAGCAATAAAAACGACTCCCGGCCTTATTTAGTTCACATTTGTACTTTTGGTAAGCTAGCCCGTATTCATAACGCACTAAACCTTTTTATCGCGTTAAACGCCTTTTCTCGACCAGAAAAGCACAATTTCATCAAAAACAAACAAAACAAGAAAAATGAATGTATTCAACAAGTCTGCAACACGTCCTTAAGAGTTACATGATTTCACCCAATGTCAATGTGTAATTTCTCCAGTTCTGATCATTTTTTAGGTTGTTGGTAGCTTGGGCAATGCCAAAACACAGTGAGATCTTTTTATGGCTTTAAACGCGTTTTCTCCTCGAGAGAAACATGATTTCACTAAAAACGTTATAGTTTAAACATGCCTGTTTGTACATGTGTGCAAACACTCAGAGCCTTAAGATAGGGGTTTCACCAATGTGTTTTTTGGTGAGAAACCTTCTATTTCAAGGTTCTGTGCGTTTTCAGACAAGTACAATATGTATTTATAGTGTTTCTGATGAAATCCCTCCTTTTAATGCATTTTCTCACAGAAAACGAGTCTCTCGCCATGGGAACATGGCTTTTTTGAAAAAGCATATTCTGGTCGAGAAATCGTGTTTTAAGCAATAAAAACGACTCCCGGCCTTATTTGGTTCACATTTGTACTTTTGGTAAGCTAGCCCGTATTCATAACGCACTAAACCTTTTTATCGCGTTAAACGCCTTTTCTCGACCAGAAAAGCACAATTTCATCAAAAACAAACAAAACAAGAAAAATGAATGTATTCAACAAGTCTGCAACACGTCCTTAAGAGTTACATGATTTCACCCAATGTCAATGTGTAATTTCTCCAGTTCTGATCATTTTTTAGGTTGTTGGTAGCTTGGTCAATGCCAAAACACAGTGATATCTTTTTATGGCTTTAAACGCGTTTTCTCCTCGAGAGAAACATGATTTCACTAAAAACGTTATAGTTTAAACATGCCTGTTTGTACATGTGTGCAAACACTCAGAGCCTTAAGATAGGGGTTTCACCAATGTGTTTTTTGGTGAGAAACCTTCTATTTCAAGGTTCTGTGCGTTTTCAGACAAGTACAATATGTATTTATAGTGTTTCTGATGAAATCCCTCCTTTTAATGCATTTTCTCACAGAAAACGAGTCTCTCGCCATGGGAACATGGCTTTTTTGAAAAAGCATATTCTGGTCGAGAAATCGTGTTTTAAGCAATAAAAACGACTCCCGGCCTTATTTAGTTCACATTTGTACTTTTGGTAAGCTAGCCCGTATTCATAACGCACTAAACCTTTATATCGCGTTAAACGCCTTTTCTCGACGAGAAAAGCACAATTTCATCAAAAACAAACAAAACAAGAAAAATGAATCTATTCAACAAGTCTGCAACACGTCCTTAAGAGTTACATGATTTCACCCAATGTCAATGTGTAATTTCTCCAGTTCTGATCATTTTTTAGGTGGTTGGTAGCTTGGTCAATGCCAAAACACAGTGAGATCTTTTTATGGCTTTAAACGCGTTTTCTCCTCGAGAGAAACATGATTTCACTAAAAACGTTATAGTTTAAACATGCCTGTTGTACATGTGTGCAAACACTCAGAGCCTTAAGATAGGGGTTTCACCAATGTGTTTTTTGGTGAGAAACCTTCTATTTCAAGGTTCTGTGCGTTTTCAGACAAGTACAATATGTATTTATAGTGTTTCTGATGAAATCCCTCCTTTTAATGCATTTTCTCACAGAAAACGAGTCTCTCGCCATGGGAACATGGCTTTTTTGAAAAAGCATATTTTGGTCGAGAAATCGTGTTTTAAGCAATAAAAACGACTCCCGGCCTTATTTAGTTCACATTTGTACTTTTGGTAAGCTAGCCCGTATTCATAACGCACTAAACCTTTTGTCGCGTTAAACGCCTTTTCTCGACGAGAAAAGCAATTTCATCAAAAACAAACAAAACAAGAAAAATGAATCTATTCAACAAGTCTACAACACGTCCTTAAGAGTTACATGATTTCACCCAATGTCAATGTGTAATTTCTCCAGTTCTGATCATTTTTTAGGTTGTTGGTAGCTTGGTCAATGCCAAAACACAGTGAGATCTTTTTATGGCTTTAAACGCGTTTTCTCCTCGAGAGCAACATGATTTCACTAAAAACGTTATAGTTTAAACATGCCTGTTTGTACGTGTGTGCAAACACTCAGAGCCTTAAGATAGGGGTTTCACCAATGTGTTTTTTGGTGAGAAACCTTCTATTTCAAGGTTCTGTGCGTTTTCAGACAAGTACAATATGTATTTATAGTGTTTCTGATGAAATCCCTCCTTTTAATGCATTTTCTCACAGAAAACGAGTCTCTCGCCATGGGAACATGGCTTTTTTGAAAAAGCATATTCTGGTCGAGAAATCGTGTTTTAAGCAATAAAAACGACTCCCGGCCTTATTTGGTTCACATTTGTACTTTTGGTAAGCTAGCCCGTATTCATAACGCACTAAACCTTTTTATCGCGTTAAACGCCTTTTCTCGACGAGAAAAGCACAATTTCATCAAAAACAAACAAAACAAGAAAAATGAATCTATTCAACAAGTCTGCAACACGTCCTTAAGAGTTACATGATTTCACCCAATGTCAATGTGTAATTTCTCCAGTTCTGATCATTTTTTAGGTGGTTGGTAGCTTGGTCAATGCCAAAACACAGTGAGATCTTTTTATGGCTTTAAACGCGTTTTCTCCTCGAGAGAAACATGATTTCACTAAAAACGTTATAGTTTAAACATGCCTTATTTAGTTCACATTTGTACTTTTGGTAAGCTAGCCCGTATTCATAACGCACTAAACCTTTTTATTGCGTTAAACGCCTTTTCTCGACGAGAAAAGCACAATTTCATCAAAAACAAACAAAACAAGAAAAATGAATCTATTCAACAAGTCTGCAACACGTCCTTAAGAGTTACATGATTTCACCCAATGTCAATGTGTAATTTCTCCAGTTCTGATCATTTTTTAGGTGGTTGGTAGCTTGGTCAATGCCAAAACACAGTGAGATCTTTTTATGGCTTTAAACGCGTTTTCTCCTCGAGAGAAACATGATTTCACTAAAAACGTTATAGTTTAAACATGCCTGTTGTACATGTGTGCAAACACTCAGAGCCTTAAGATAGGGGTTTCACCAATGTGTTTTCTGGTGAGAAACCTTCTATTTCAAGGTTCTGTGCGTTTTCAGACAAGTACAATATGTATTTATAGTGTTTCTGATGAAATCCCTCCTTTTAATGCATTTTCTCACAGAAAACGAGTCTCTCGCCATGGGAACATGGCTTTTTTGAAAAAGCATATTCTGGTCGAGAAATCGTGTTTTAAGCAATAAAAACGACTCCCGGCCTTATTTAGTTCACATTTGTACTTTTGGTAAGCTAGCCCGTATTCATAACGCACTAAACTTATGGCTTTAAACGCGTTTTCTCCTCGAGAGAAACATGATTTCACTAAAAACGTTATAGTTTAAACATGCCTGTTTGTACATGTGTGCAAACACTCCGAGCCTTAAGATAGGGGTTTCACCAATGTGTTTTTTGGTGAGAAACCTTCTATTTCAAGGTTCTGTGCGTTTTCAGACAAGTACAATATGTATTTATAGTGTTTCTGATGAAATCCCTCCTTTTAATGCATTTTCTCACAGAAAACGAGTCTCTCGCCATGGGAACATAGCTTTTTTTAAAAAGCATATTCTGGTCGAGAAATCGTGTTTTAAGCAATAAAAACGACTCCCGGCCTTATTTAGTTCACATTTGTACTTTTGGTAAGCTAGCCCGTATTCATAACGCACTAAACCTTTTTATTGCGTTAAACGCCTTTTCTCGACGAGAAAAGCACAATTTCATCAAAAACAAACAAAACAAGAAAAATGAATCTATTCAACAAGTCTGCAACACGTCCTTAAGAGTTACATGATTTCACCCAATGTCAATGTGTAATTTCTCCAGTTCTGATCATTTTTTAGGTGGTTGGTAGCTTGGTCAATGCCAAAACACAGTGAGATCTTTTTATGGCTTTAAACGCGTTTTCTCCTCGAGAGAAACATGATTTCACTAAAAACGTTATAGTTTAAACATGCCTGTTGTACATGTGTGCAAACACTCAGAGCCTTAAGATAGGGGTTTCACCAATGTGTTTTCTGGTGAGAAACCTTCTATTTCAAGGTTCTGTGCGTTTTCAGACAAGTACAATATGTATTTATAGTGTTTCTGATGAAATCCCTCCTTTTAATGCATTTTCTCACAGAAAACGAGTCTCTCGCCATGGGAACATGGCTTTTTTGAAAAAGCATATTCTGGTCGAGAAATCGTGTTTTAAGCAATAAAAACGACTCCCGGCCTTATTTAGTTCACATTTGTACTTTTGGTAAGCTAGCCCGTATTCATAACGCACTAAACCTTTTGTCGCGTTAAACGCCTTTTCTCGACGAGAAAAGCAATTTCATCAAAAACAAACAAAACAAGAAAAATGAATCTATTCAACAAGTCTGCAACACGTCCTTAAGAGTTACATGATTTCACCCAATGTCAATGTGTAATTTCTCCAGTTCTGATCATTTTTTAGGTTGTTGGTAGCTTGGTCAATGCCAAAACACAGTGAGATCTTTTTATGGCTTTAAACGCGTTTTCTCCTCGAGAGAAACATGATTTCACTAAAAACGTTATAGTTTAAACATGCCTGTTTGTACATGTGTGCAAACACTCCGAGCCTTAAGATAGGGGTTTCACCAATGTGTTTTTTGGTGAGAAACCTTCTATTTCAAGGTTCTGTGCGTTTTCAGACAAGTACAATATGTATTTATAGTGTTTCTGATGAAATCCCTCCTTTTAATGCATTTTCTCACAGAAAACGAGTCTCTCGCCATGGGAACATAGCTTTTTTTAAAAAGCATATTCTGGTCGAGAAATCGTGTTTTAAGCAATAAAAACGACTCCCGGCCTTATTTAGTTCACATTTGTACTTTTGGTAAGCTAGCCCGTATTCATAACGCACTAAACCTTTTTATTGCGTTAAACGCCTTTTCTCGACGAGAAAAGCACAATTTCATCAAAAACAAACAAAACAAGAAAAATGAATCTATTCAACAAGTCTGCAACACGTCCTTAAGAGTTACATGATTTCACCCAATGTCAATGTGTAATTTCTCCAGTTCTGATCATTTTTTAGGTGGTTGGTAGCTTGGTCAATGCCAAAACACAGTGAGATCTTTTTATGGCTTTAAACGCGTTTTCTCCTCGAGAGAAACATGATTTCACTAAAAACGTTATAGTTTAAACATGCCTGTTGTACATGTGTGCAAACACTCAGAGCCTTAAGATAGGGGTTTCACCAATGTGTTTTCTGGTGAGAAACCTTCTATTTCAAGGTTCTGTGCGTTTTCAGACAAGTACAATATGTATTTATAGTGTTTCTGATGAAATCCCTCCTTTTAATGCATTTTCTCACAGAAAACGAGTCTCTCGCCATGGGAACATGGCTTTTTTGAAAAAGCATATTCTGGTCGAGAAATCGTGTTTTAAGCAATAAAAACGACTCCCGGCCTTATTTAGTTCACATTTGTACTTTTGGTAAGCTAGCCCGTATTCATAACGCACTAAACCTTTTGTCGCGTTAAACGCCTTTTCTCGACGAGAAAAGCAATTTCATCAAAAACAAACAAAACAAGAAAAATGAATCTATTCAACAAGTCTGCAACACGTCCTTAAGAGTTACATGATTTCACCCAATGTCAATGTGTAATTTCTCCAGTTCTGATCATTTTTTAGGTTGTTGGTAGCTTGGTCAATGCCAAAACACAGTGAGATCTTTTTATGGCTTTAAACGCGTTTTCTCCTCGAGAGAAACATGATTTCACTAAAAACGTTATAGTTTAAACATGCCTGTTTGTACATGTGTGCAAACACTCAGAGCCTTAAGATAGGGGTTTCACCAATGTGTTTTTTGGTGAGAAACCTTCTATTTCAAGGTTCTGTGCGTTTTCAGACAAGTACAATATGTATTTATAGTGTTTCTGATGAAATCCCTCCTTTTAATGCATTTTCTCACAGAAAACGAGTCTCTCGCCATGGGAACATGGCTTTTTTGAAAAAGCATATTCTGGTCGAGAAATCGTGTTTTAAGCAATAAAAACGACTCCCGGCCTTATTTAGTTCACATTTGTACTTTTGGTAAGCTAGCCCGTATTCATAACGCACTAAACCTTTTGTCGCGTTAAACGCCTTTTCTCGACGAGAAAAGCAATTTCATCAAAAACAAACAAAACAAGAAAAATGAATCTATTCAACAAGTCTGCAACACGTCCTTAAGAGTTACATGATTTCACCCAATGTCAATGTGTAATTTCTCCAGTTCTGATCATTTTTTAGGTTGTTGGTAGCTTGGTCAATGCCAAAACACAGTGAGATCTTTTTATGGCTTTAAACGCGTTTTCTCCTCGAGAGAAACATGATTTCACTAAAAACGTTATAGTTTAAACATGCCTGTTTGTACATGTGTGCAAACACTCAGAGCCTTAAGATAGGGGTTTCACCAATGTGTTTTTTGGTGAGAAACCTTCTATTTCAAGGTTCTGTGCGTTTTCAGACAAGTACAATATGTATTTATAGTGTTTCTGATGAAATCCCTCCTTTTAATGCATTTTCTCACAGAAAACGAGTCTCTCGCCATGGGAACATGGCTTTTTTGAAAAAGCATATTCTGGTCGAGAAATCGTGTTTTAAGCAATAAAAACGACTCCCGGCCTTATTTGGTTCACATTTGTACTTTTGGTAAGCTAGCCCGTATTCATAACGCACTAAACCTTTTTATCGCGTTAAACGCCTTTTCTCGACGAGAAAAGCACAATTTCATCAAAAACAAACAAAACAAGAAAAATGAATCTATTCAACAAGTCTGCAACACGTCCTTAAGAGTTACATGATTTCACCCAATGTCAATGTGTAATTTCTCCAGTTCTGATCATTTTTTAGGTGGTTGGTAGCTTGGTCAATGCCAAAACACAGTGAGATCTTTTTATGGCTTTAAACGCGTTTTCTCCTCGAGAGAAACATGATTTCACTAAAAACGTTATAGTTTAAACATGCCTTATTTAGTTCACATTTGTACTTTTGGTAAGCTAGCCCGTATTCATAACGCACTAAACCTTTTTATTGCGTTAAACGCCTTTTCTCGACGAGAAAAGCACAATTTCATCAAAAACAAACAAAACAAGAAAAATGAATCTATTCAACAAGTCTGCAACACGTCCTTAAGAGTTACATGATTTCACCCAATGTCAATGTGTAATTTCTCCAGTTCTGATCATTTTTTAGGTGGTTGGTAGCTTGGTCAATGCCAAAACACAGTGAGATCTTTTTATGGCTTTAAACGCGTTTTCTCCTCGAGAGAAACATGATTTCACTAAAAACGTTATAGTTTAAACATGCCTGTTTGTACATGTGTGCAAACACTCAGAGCCTTAAGATAGGGGTTTCACCAATGTGTTTTCTGGTGAGAAACCTTCTATTTCAAGGTTCTGTGCGTTTTCAGACAAGTACAATATGTATTTATAGTGTTTCTGATGAAATCCCTCCTTTTAATGCATTTTCTCACAGAAAACGAGTCTCTCGCCATGGGAACATGGCTTTTTTGAAAAAGCATATTCTGGTCGAGAAATCGTGTTTTAAGCAATAAAAACGACTCCCGGCCTTATTTAGTTCACATTTGTACTTTTGGTAAGCTAGCCCGTATTCATAACGCACTAAACTTATGGCTTTAAACGCGTTTTCTCCTCGAGAGAAACATGATTTCACTAAAAACGTTATAGTTTAAACATGCCTGTTTGTACATGTGTGCAAACACTCCGAGCCTTAAGATAGGGGTTTCACCAATGTGTTTTTTGGTGAGAAACCTTCTATTTCAAGGTTCTGTGCGTTTTCAGACAAGTACAATATGTATTTATAGTGTTTCTGATGAAATCCCTCCTTTTAATGCATTTTCTCACAGAAAACGAGTCTCTCGCCATGGGAACATGGCTTTTTTGAAAAAGCATATTCTGGTCGAGAAATCGTGTTTTAAGTAATAAAAACGACTCCCGGCCTTATTTAGTTCACATTTGTACTTTTGGTAAGCTAGCCCGTATTCATAACGCACTACACCTTTTTATCGCGTTAAACGCCTTTTCTCGACGAGAAAAGCACAATTTCATCAAAAACAAACAAAACAAGAAAAATGAATCCATTCAACAAGTCTGCAACACGTCCTTAAGAGTTACATGATTTCACCCAATGTCAATATGTAATTTCTCCAGTTCTGATCATTTTTTTAGGTTGTTGGTAGCTTGGTCAATGCCAAAACACAGTGAGATCTTTTTATGGCTTTAAACGCGTTTTCTCCTCGAGAGAAACATGATTTCACTAAAAACGTTATAGTTTAAACATGCCTGTTTGTACATGTGTGCAAACACTCCGAGCCTTAAGATAGGGGTTTCACCAATGTGTTTTTTGGTGAGAAACCTTCTATTTCAAGGTTCTGTGCGTTTTCAGACAAGTACAATATGTATTTATAGTGTTTCTGATGAAATCCCTCCTTTTAATGCATTTTCTCACAGAAAACGAGTCTCTCGCCATGGGAACATGGCTTTTTTGAAAAAGCATATTCTGGTCGAGAAATCGTGTTTTAAGCAATAAAAACGACTCCCGGCCTTATTTAGTTCACATTTGTACTTTTGGTAAGCTAGCCCGTATTCATAACGCACTAAACCTTTTTATCGCGTTAAACGCCTTTTCTCGACGAGAAAAGCACAATTTCATCAAAAACAAACAAAACAAGAAAAATGAATCTATTCAACAAGTCTGCAACACGTCCTTAAGAGTTACATGATTTCACCCAATGTCAATATGTAATTTCTCCAGTTCTGATCATTTTTTTAGGTTGTTGGTAGCTTGGTCAATGCCAAAACACAGTGAGATCTTTTTATGGCTTTAAACGCGTTTTCTCCTCGAGAGAAACATGATTTCACTAAAAACGTTATAGTTTAAACATGCCTGTTTGTACATGTGTGCAAACACTCAGAGCCTTAAGATAGGGGTTTCACCAATGTGTTTTTTGGTGAGAAACCTTCTATTTCAAGGTTCTGTGCGTTTTCAGACAAGTACAATATGTATTTATAGTGTTTCTGATGAAATCCCTCCTTTTAATGCATTTTCTCACAGAAAACGAGTCTCTCGCCATGGGAACATGGCTTTTTTGAAAAAGCATATTCTGGTCGATAAATCGTGTTTTAAGCAATAAAAACGACTCCCGGCCTTATTTAGTTCACATTTGTACTTTTGGTAAGCTAGCCCGTATTCATAACGCACTACACCTTTTTATCGCGTTAAACGCCTTTTCTCGACGAGAAAAGCACAATTTCATCAAAAACAAACAAAACAAGAAAAATGAATCCATTCAACAAGTCTGCAACACGTCCTTAAGAGTTACATGATTTCACCCAATGTCAATATGTAATTTCTCCAGTTCTGATCATTTTTTTAGGTTGTTGGTAGCTTGGTCAATGCCAAAACACAGTGAGATCTTTTTATGGCTTTAAACGCGTTTTCTCCTCGAGAGAAACATGATTTCACTAAAAACGTTATAGTTTAAACATGCCTGTTTGTACATGTGTGCAAACACTCCGAGCCTTAAGATAGGGGTTTCACCAATGTGTTTTTTGGTGAGAAACCTTCTATTTCAAGGTTCTGTGCGTTTTCAGACAAGTACAATATGTATTTATAGTGTTTCTGATGAAATCCCTCCTTTTAATGCATTTTCTCACAGAAAACGAGTCTCTCGCCATGGGAACATGGCTTTTTTGAAAAAGCATATTCTGGTCGAGAAATCGTGTTTTAAGCAATAAAAACGACTCCCGGCCTTATTTAGTTCACATTTGTACTTTTGGTAAGCTAGCCCGTATTCATAACGCACTAAACCTTTTTATCGCGTTAAACGCCTTTTCTCGACGAGAAAAGCACAATTTCATCAAAAACAAACAAAACAAGAAAAATGAATCTATTCAACAAGTCTGCAACACGTCCTTAAGAGTTACATGATTTCACCCAATGTCAATGTGTAATTTCTCCAGTTCTGATCATTTTTTAGGTTTGTTGGTAGCTTGGTCAATGCCAAAACACAGTGAGATCTTTTTATGGCTTTAAACGCGTTTTCTCCTCGAGAGAAACATGATTTCACTAAAAACGTTATAGTTTAAACATGCCTGTTTGTACATGTGTGCAAACACTCAGAGCCTTAAGATAGGGGTTTCACCAATGTGTTTTTTGGTGAGAAACCTTCTATTTCAAGGTTCTGTGCGTTTTCAGACAAGTACAATATGTATTTATAGTGTTTCTGATGAAATCCCTCCTTTTAATGCATTTTCTCACAGAAAACGAGTCTCTCGCCATGGGAACATGGCTTTTTTGAAAAAGCATATTCTGGTCGAGAAATCGTGTTTTAAGCAATAAAAACGACTCCCGGCCTTATTTAGTTCACATTTGTACTTTTGGTAAGCTAGCCCGTATTCATAACGCACTAAACCTTTTTATCGCGTTAAACGCCTTTTCTCGACGAGAAAAGCACAATTTCATCAAAAACAAACAAAACAAGAAAAATGAATCTATTCAACAAGTCTGCAACACGTCCTTAAGAGTTACATGATTTCACCCAATGTCAATATGTAATTTCTCCAGTTCTGATCATTTTTTTAGGTTGTTGGTAGCTTGGTCAATGCCAAAACACAGTGAGATCTTTTTATGGCTTTAAACGCGTTTTCTCCTCGAGAGAAACATGATTTCACTAAAAACGTTATAGTTTAAACATGCCTGTTTGTACATGTGTGCAAACACTCCGAGCCTTAAGATAGGGGTTTCACCAATGTGTTTTTGGTGAGAAACCTTCTATTTCAAGGTTCTGTGCGTTTTCAGACAAGTACAATATGTATTTATAGTGTTTCTGATGAAATCCCTCCTTTTAATGCATTTTCTCACAGAAAACGAGTCTCTCGCCATGGGAACATGGCTTTTTTGAAAAAGCATATCCTGGTCGAGAAATCGTGTTTTAAGCAATAAAAACGACTCCCGGCCTTATTTAGTTCACATTTGTACTTTTGGTAAGCTAGCCCGTATTCATAACGCACTACACCTTTTTATCGCGTTAAACGCCTTTTCTCGACGAGAAAAGCACAATTTCATCAAAAACAAACAAAACAAGAAAAATGAATCCATTCAACAAGTCTGCAACACGTCCTTAAGAGTTACATGATTTCACCCAATGTCAATATGTAATTTCTCCAGTTCTGATCATTTTTTTAGGTTGTTGGTAGCTTGGTCAATGCCAAAACACAGTGAGATCTTTTTATGGCTTTAAACGCGTTTTCTCCTCGAGAGAAACATGATTTCACTAAAAACGTTATAGTTTAAACATGCCTGTTTGTACATGTGTGCAAACACTCCGAGCCTTAAGATAGGGGTTTCACCAATGTGTTTTTTGGTGAGAAACCTTCTATTTCAAGGTTCTGTGCGTTTTCAGACAAGTACAATATGTATTTATAGTGTTTCTGATGAAATCCCTCCTTTTAATGCATTTTCTCACAGAAAACGAGTCTCTCGCCATGGGAACATGGCTTTTTTGAAAAAGCATATTCTGGTCGAGAAATCGTGTTTTAAGCAACAAAAACGACTCCCGGCCTTATTTAGTTCACATTTGTACTTTTGGTAAGCTAGCCCGTATTCATAACGCACTAAACCTTTTTATCGCGTTAAACGCCTTTTCTCGACGAGAAAAGCACAATTTCATCAAAAACAAACAAAACAAGAAAAATGAATCTATTCAACAAGTCTGCAACACGTCCTTAAGAGTTACATGATTTCACCCAATGTCAATATGTAATTTCTCCAGTTCTGATCATTTTTTTAGGTTGTTGGTAGCTTGGTCAATGCCAAAACACAGTGAGATCTTTTTATGGCTTTAAACGCGTTTTCTCCTCGAGAGAAACATGATTTCACTAAAAACGTTATAGTTTAAACATGCCTGTTTGTACATGTGTGCAAACACTCCGAGCCTTAAGATAGGGGTTTCACCAATGTGTTTTTTGGTGAGAAACCTTCTATTTCAAGGTTCTGTGCGTTTTCAGACAAGTACAATATGTATTTATAGTGTTTCTGATGAAATCCCTCCTTTTAATGCATTTTCTCACAGAAAACGAGTCTCTCGCCATGGGAACATGGCTTTTTTGAAAAAGCATATTCTGGTCGAGAAATCGTGTTTTAAGCAATAAAAACGACTCCCGGCCTTATTTAGTTCACATTTGTACTTTTGGTAAGCTAGCCCGTATTCATAACGCACTACACCTTTTTATCGCGTTAAACGCCTTTTCTCGACGAGAAAAGCACAATTTCATCAAAAACAAACAAAACAAGAAAAATGAATGTATTCAACAAGTCTGCAACACGTCCTTAAGAGTTACATGATTTCACCCAATGTCAATATGTAATTTCTCCAGTTCTGATCATTTTTTAGGTTTGTTGGTAGCTTGGTCAATGCCAAAACACAGTGAGATCTTTTTATGGCTTTAAACGCGTTTTCTCCTCGAGAGAAACATGATTTCACTAAAAACGTTATAGTTTAAACATGCCTGTTTGTACATGTGTGCAAACACTCCGAGCCTTAAGATAGGGGTTTCACCAATGTGTTTTTTGGTGAGAAACCTTCTATTTCAAGGTTCTGTGCGTTTTCAGACAAGTACAATATGTATTTATAGTGTTTCTGATGAAATCCCTCCTTTTAATGCATTTTCTCACAGAAAACGAGTCTCTCGCCATGGGAACATGGCTTTTTTGAAAAAGCATATTCTGGTCGAGAAATCGTGTTTTAAGCAATAAAAACGACTCCCGGCCTTATTTAGTTCACATTTGTACTTTTGGTAAGCTAGCCCGTATTCATAACGCACTAAACCTTTTTATCGCGTTAAACGCCTTTTCTCGACGAGAAAAGCACAATTTCATCAAAAACAAACAAAACAAGAAAAATGAATCTATTCAACAAGTCTGCAACACGTCCTTAAGAGTTACATGATTTCACCCAATGTCAATATGTAATTTCTCCAGTTCTGATCATTTTTTTAGGTTGTTGGTAGCTTGGTCAATGCCAAAACACAGTGAGATCTTTTTATGGCTTTAAACGCGTTTTCTCCTCGAGAGAAACATGATTTCACTAAAAACGTTATAGTTTAAACATGCCTGTTTGTACATGTGTGCAAACACTCCGAGCCTTAAGATAGGGGTTTCACCAATGTGTTTTTTGGTGAGAAACCTTCTATTTCAAGGTTCTGTGCGTTTTCAGACAAGTACAATATGTATTTATAGTGTTTCTGATGAAATCCCTCCTTTTAATGCATTTTCTCACAGAAAACGAGTCTCTCGCCATGGGAACATGGCTTTTTTGAAAAAGCATATTCTGGTCGAGAAATCGTGTTTTAAGCAATAAAAACGACTCCCGGCCTTATTTAGTTCACATTTGTACTTTTGGTAAGCTAGCCCGTATTCATAACGCACTACACCTTTTTATCGCGTTAAACGCCTTTTCTCGACGAGAAAAGCACAATTTCATCAAAAACAAACAAAACAAGAAAAATGAATCTATTCAACAAGTCTGCAACACGTCCTTAAGAGTTACATGATTTCACCCAATGTCAATGTGTAATTTCTCCAGTTCTGATCATTTTTTTAGGTTGTTGGTAGCTTGGTCAATGCCAAAACACAGTGAGATCTTTTTATGGCTTTAAACGCGTTTTCTCCTCGAGAGAAACATGATTTCACTAAAAACGTTATAGTTTAAACATGCCTGTTTGTACATGTGTGCAAACACTCCGAGCCTTAAGATAGGGGTTTCACCAATGTGTTTTTTGGTGAGAAACCTTCTATTTCAAGGTTCTGTGCGTTTTCAGACAAGTACAATATGTATTTATAGTGTTTCTGATGAAATCCCTCCTTTTAATGCATTTTCTCACAGAAAACGAGTCTCTCGCCATGGGAACATGGCTTTTTTGAAAAAGCATATTCTGGTCGAGAAATCGTGTTTTAAGCAATAAAAACGACTCCCGGCCTTATTTAGTTCACATTTGTACTTTTGGTAAGCTAGCCCGTATTCATAACGCACTAAACCTTTTTATCGCGTTAAACGCCTTTTCTCGACGAGAAAAGCACAATTTCATCAAAAACAAACAAAACAAGAAAAATGAATCTATTCAACAAGTCTGCAACACGTCCTTAAGAGTTACATGATTTCACCCAATGTCAATATGTAATTTCTCCAGTTCTGATCATTTTTTTAGGTTGTTGGTAGCTTGGTCAATGCCAAAACACAGTGAGATCTTTTTATGGCTTTAAACGCGTTTTCTCCTCGAGAGAAACATGATTTCACTAAAAACGTTATAGTTTAAACATGCCTGTTTGTACATGTGTGCAAACACTCAGAGCCTTAAGATAGGGGTTTCACCAATGTGTTTTTTGGTGAGAAACCTTCTATTTCAAGGTTCTGTGCGTTTTCAGACAAGTACAATATGTATTTATAGTGTTTCTGATGAAATCCCTCCTTTTAATGCATTTTCTCACAGAAAACGAGTCTCTCGCCATGGGAACATGGCTTTTTTGAAAAAGCATATTCTGGTCGAGAAATCGTGTTTTAAGCAATAAAAACGACTCCCGGCCTTATTTAGTTCACATTTGTACTTTTGGTAAGCTAGCCCGTATTCATAACGCACTACACCTTTTTATCGCGTTAAACGCCTTTTCTCGACGAGAAAAGCACAATTTCATCAA
Source organism: Lampris incognitus (assembly GCF_029633865.1). Taxonomy (NCBI): domain Eukaryota; kingdom Metazoa; phylum Chordata; class Actinopteri; order Lampriformes; family Lampridae; genus Lampris; species Lampris incognitus. The sequence continues at coordinate 75,422,994 of NC_079214.1, forward strand.
AAACAAACAAAACAAGAAAAATGAATCCATTCAACAAGTCTGCAACACGTCCTTAAGAGTTACATGATTTCACCCAATGTCAATATGTAATTTCTCCAGTTCTGATCATTTTTTTAGGTTGTTGGTAGCTTGGTCAATGCCAAAACACAGTGAGATCTTTTTATGGCTTTAAACGCGTTTTCTCCTCGAGAGAAACATGATTTCACTAAAAACGTTATAGTTTAAACATGCCTGTTTGTACATGTGTGCAAACACTCAGAGCCTTAAGATAGGGGTTTCACCAATGTGTTTTTTGGTGAGAAACCTTCTATTTCAAGGTTCTGTGCGTTTTCAGACAAGTACAATATGTATTTATAGTGTTTCTGATGAAATCCCTCCTTTTAATGCATTTTCTCACAGAAAACGAGTCTCTCGCCATGGGAACATGGCTTTTTTGAAAAAGCATATTCTGGTCGAGAAATCGTGTTTTAAGCAATAAAAACGACTCCCGGCCTTATTTAGTTCACATTTGTACTTTTGGTAAGCTAGCCCGTATTCATAACGCACTAAACCTTTTTATCGCGTTAAACGCCTTTTCTCGACGAGAAAAGCACAATTTCATCAAAAACAAACAAAACAAGAAAAATGAATCTATTCAACAAGTCTGCAACACGTCCTTAAGAGTTACATGATTTCACCCAATGTCAATGTGTAATTTCTCCAGTTCTGATCATTTTTTAGGTTTGTTGGTAGCTTGGTCAATGCCAAAACACAGTGAGATCTTTTTATGGCTTTAAACGCGTTTTTTCCTCGAGAGAAACATGATTTCACTAAAAACGTTATAGTTTAAACATGCCTGTTTGTACATGTGTGCAAACACTCCGAGCCTTAAGATAGGGGTTTCACCAATGTGTTTTTTGGTGAGAAACCTTCTATTTCAAGGTTCTGTGCGTTTTCAGACAAGTACAATATGTATTTATAGTGTTTCTGATGAAATCCCTCCTTTTAATGCATTTTCTCACAGAAAACGAGTCTCTCGCCATGGGAACATGGCTTTTTTGAAAAAGCATATTCTGGTCGAGAAATCGTGTTTTAAGCAATAAAAACGACTCCCGGCCTTATTTAGTTCACATTTGTACTTTTGGTAAGCTAGCCCGTATTCATAACGCACTAAACCTTTTTATCGCGTTAAACGCCTTTTCTCGACGAGAAAAGCACAATTTCATCAAAAACAAACAAAACAAGAAAAATGAATCTATTCAACAAGTCTGCAACACGTCCTTAAGAGTTACATGATTTCACCCAATGTCAATATGTAATTTCTCCAGTTCTGATCATTTTTTTAGGTTGTTGGTAGCTTGGTCAATGCCAAAACACAGTGAGATCTTTTTATGGTTTTAAACGCGTTTTCTCCTCGAGAGAAACATGATTTCACTAAAAACGTTATAGTTTAAACATGCCTGTTTGTACATGTGTGCAAACACTCAGAGCCTTAAGATAGGGGTTTCACCAATGTGTTTTTGGTGAGAAACCTTCTATTTCAAGGTTCTGTGCGTTTTCAGACAAGTACAATATGTATTTATAGTGTTTCTGATGAAATCCCTCCTTTTAATGCATTTTCTCACAGAAAACGAGTCTCTCGCCATGGGAACATGGCTTTTTTGAAAAAGCATATCCTGGTCGAGAAATCGTGTTTTAAGCAATAAAAACGACTCCCGGCCTTATTTAGTTCACATTTGTACTTTTGGTAAGCTAGCCCGTATTCATAACGCACTACACCTTTTTATCGCGTTAAACGCCTTTTCTCGACGAGAAAAGCACAATTTCATCAAAAACAAACAAAACAAGAAAAATGAATCCATTCAACAAGTCTGCAACACGTCCTTAAGAGTTACATGATTTCACCCAATGTCAATATGTAATTTCTCCAGTTCTGATCATTTTTTTAGGTTGTTGGTAGCTTGGTCAATGCCAAAACACAGTGAGATCTTTTTATGGCTTTAAACGCGTTTTCTCCTCGAGAGAAACATGATTTCACTAAAAACGTTATAGTTTAAACATGCCTGTTTGTACATGTGTGCAAACACTCCGAGCCTTAAGATAGGGGTTTCACCAATGTGTTTTTTGGTGAGAAACCTTCTATTTCAAGGTTCTGTGCGTTTTCAGACAAGTACAATATGTATTTATAGTGTTTCTGATGAAATCCCTCCTTTTAATGCATTTTCTCACAGAAAACGAGTCTCTCGCCATGGGAACATGGCTTTTTTGAAAAAGCATATTCTGGTCGAGAAATCGTGTTTTAAGCAACAAAAACGACTCCCGGCCTTATTTAGTTCACATTTGTACTTTTGGTAAGCTAGCCCGTATTCATAACGCACTAAACCTTTTTATCGCGTTAAACGCCTTTTCTCGACGAGAAAAGCACAATTTCATCAAAAACAAACAAAACAAGAAAAATGAATCTATTCAACAAGTCTGCAACACGTCCTTAAGAGTTACATGATTTCACCCAATGTCAATATGTAATTTCTCCAGTTCTGATCATTTTTTTAGGTTGTTGGTAGCTTGGTCAATGCCAAAACACAGTGAGATCTTTTTATGGCTTTAAACGCGTTTTCTCCTCGAGAGAAACATGATTTCACTAAAAACGTTATAGTTTAAACATGCCTGTTTGTACATGTGTGCAAACACTCAGAGCCTTAAGATAGGGGTTTCACCAATGTGTTTTTTGGTGAGAAACCTTCTATTTCAAGGTTCTGTGCGTTTTCAGACAAGTACAATATGTATTTATAGTGTTTCTGATGAAATCCCTCCTTTTAATGCATTTTCTCACAGAAAACGAGTCTCTCGCCATGGGAACATGGCTTTTTTGAAAAAGCATATTCTGGTCGAGAAATCGTGTTTTAAGCAATAAAAACGACTCCCGGCCTTATTTAGTTCACATTTGTACTTTTGGTAAGCTAGCCCGTATTCATAACGCACTACACCTTTTTATCGCGTTAAACGCCTTTTCTCGACGAGAAAAGCACAATTTCATCAAAAACAAACAAAACAAGAAAAATGAATGTATTCAACAAGTCTGCAACACGTCCTTAAGAGTTACATGATTTCACCCAATGTCAATATGTAATTTCTCCAGTTCTGATCATTTTTTAGGTTTGTTGGTAGCTTGGTCAATGCCAAAACACAGTGAGATCTTTTTATGGCTTTAAACGCGTTTTCTCCTCGAGAGAAACATGATTTCACTAAAAACGTTATAGTTTAAACATGCCTGTTTGTACATGTGTGCAAACACTCCGAGCCTTAAGATAGGGGTTTCACCAATGTGTTTTTTGGTGAGAAACCTTCTATTTCAAGGTTCTGTGCGTTTTCAGACAAGTACAATATGTATTTATAGTGTTTCTGATGAAATCCCTCCTTTTAATGCATTTTCTCACAGAAAACGAGTCTCTCGCCATGGGAACATGGCTTTTTTGAAAAAGCATATTCTGGTCGAGAAATCGTGTTTTAAGCAATAAAAACGACTCCCGGCCTTATTTAGTTCACATTTGTACTTTTGGTAAGCTAGCCCGTATTCATAACGCACTAAACCTTTTTATCGCGTTAAACGCCTTTTCTCGACGAGAAAAGCACAATTTCATCAAAAACAAACAAAACAAGAAAAATGAATCTATTCAACAAGTCTGCAACACGTCCTTAAGAGTTACATGATTTCACCCAATGTCAATATGTAATTTCTCCAGTTCTGATCATTTTTTTAGGTTGTTGGTAGCTTGGTCAATGCCAAAACACAGTGAGATCTTTTTATGGCTTTAAACGCGTTTTCTCCTCGAGAGAAACATGATTTCACTAAAAACGTTATAGTTTAAACATGCCTGTTTGTACATGTGTGCAAACACTCCGAGCCTTAAGATAGGGGTTTCACCAATGTGTTTTTTGGTGAGAAACCTTCTATTTCAAGGTTCTGTGCGTTTTCAGACAAGTACAATATGTATTTATAGTGTTTCTGATGAAATCCCTCCTTTTAATGCATTTTCTCACAGAAAACGAGTCTCTCGCCATGGGAACATGGCTTTTTTGAAAAAGCATATTCTGGTCGAGAAATCGTGTTTTAAGCAATAAAAACGACTCCCGGCCTTATTTAGTTCACATTTGTACTTTTGGTAAGCTAGCCCGTATTCATAACGCACTACACCTTTTTATCGCGTTAAACGCCTTTTCTCGACGAGAAAAGCACAATTTCATCAAAAACAAACAAAACAAGAAAAATGAATCTATTCAACAAGTCTGCAACACGTCCTTAAGAGTTACATGATTTCACCCAATGTCAATATGTAATTTCTCCAGTTCTGATCATTTTTTAGGTTTGTTGGTAGCTTGGTCAATGCCAAAACACAGTGAGATCTTTTTATGGCTTTAAACGCGTTTTCTCCTCGAGAGAAACATGATTTCACTAAAAACGTTATAGTTTAAACATGCCTGTTTGTACATGTGTGCAAACACTCCGAGCCTTAAGATAGGGGTTTCACCAATGTGTTTTTTGGTGAGAAACCTTCTATTTCAAGGTTCTGTGCGTTTTCAGACAAGTACAATATGTATTTATAGTGTTTCTGATGAAATCCCTCCTTTTAATGCATTTTCTCACAGAAAACGAGTCTCTCGCCATGGGAACATGGCTTTTTTGAAAAAGCATATTCTGGTCGAGAAATCGTGTTTTAAGCAATAAAAACGACTCCCGGCCTTATTTAGTTCACATTTGTGCTTTTGGTAAGCTAGCCCGTATTCATAACGCACTACACCTTTTTATCGCGTTAAACGCCTTTTCTCGACGAGAAAAGCACAATTTCATCAAAAACAAACAAAACAAGAAAAATGAATCTATTCAACAAGTCTGCAACACGTCCTTAAGAGTTACATGATTTCACCCAATGTCAATATGTAATTTCTCCAGTTCTGATCATTTTTTAGGTTGTTGGTAGCTTGGTCAATGCCAAAACACAGTGAGATCATTTTATGGCTTTAAACGCGTTTTCTCCTCGAGAGAAACATGATTTCACTAAAAACGTTATAGTTTAAACATGCCTGTTTGTACATGTGTGCAAACACTCCGAGCCTTAAGATAGGGGTTTCACCAATGTGTTTTTTGGTGAGAAACCTTCTATTTCAAGGTTCTGTGCGTTTTCAGACAAGTACAATATGTATTTATAGTGTTTCTGATGAAATCCCTCCTTTTAATGCATTTTCTCACAGAAAACGAGTCTCTCGCCATGGGAACATGGCTTTTTTGAAAAAGCATATTCTGGTCGAGAAATCGTGTTTTAAGCAATAAAAACGACTCCCGGCCTTATTTAGTTCACATTTGTACTTTTGGTAAGCTAGCCCGTATTCATAACGCACTAAACCTTTTTATCGCGTTAAACGCCTTTTCTCGACGAGAAAAGCACAATTTCATCAAAAACAAACAAAACAAGAAAAATGAATCTATTCAACAAGTCTGCAACACGTCCTTAAGAGTTACATGATTTCACCCAATGTCAATATGTAATTTCTCCAGTTCTGATCATTTTTTTAGGTTGTTGGTAGCTTGGTCAATGCCAAAACACAGTGAGATCTTTTTATGGCTTTAAACGCGTTTTCTCCTCGAGAGAAACATGATTTCACTAAAAACGTTATAGTTTAAACATGCCTGTTTGTACATGTGTGCAAACACTCAGAGCCTTAAGATAGGGGTTTCACCAATGTGTTTTTTGGTGAGAAACCTTCTATTTCAAGGTTCTGTGCGTTTTCAGACAAGTACAATATGTATTTATAGTGTTTCTGATGAAATCCCTCCTTTTAATGCATTTTCTCACAGAAAACGAGTCTCTCGCCATGGGAACATGGCTTTTTTGAAAAAGCATATTCTGGTCGAGAAATCGTGTTTTAAGCAATAAAAACGACTCCCGGCCTTATTTAGTTCACATTTGTGCTTTTGGTAAGCTAGCCCGTATTCATAACGCACTACACCTTTTTATCGCGTTAAACGCCTTTTCTCGACGAGAAAAGCACAATTTTATCAAAAACAAACAAAACAAGAAAAATGAATCTATTCAACAAGTCTGCAACACGTCCTTAAGAGTTATATGATTTCACCCAATGTCAATATGTAATTTCTCCAGTTCTGATCATTTTTTAGGTTGTTGGTAGCTTGGTCAATGCCAAAACACAGTGAGATCTTTTTATGGCTTTAAACGCGTTTTCTCCTCGAGAGAAACATGATTTCACTAAAAACGTTATAGTTTAAACATGCCTGTTTGTACATGTGTGCAAACACTCCGAGCCTTAAGATAGGGGTTTCACCAATGTGTTTTTTGGTGAGAAACCTTCTATTTCAAGGTTCTGTGCGTTTTCAGACAAGTACAATATGTATTTATAGTGTTTCTGATGAAATCCCTCCTTTTAATGCATTTTCTCACAGAAAACGAGTCTCTCGCCATGGGAACATGGCTTTTTTGAAAAAGCATATTCTGGTCGAGAAATCGTGTTTTAAGCAATAAAAACGACTCCCGGCCTTATTTAGTTCACATTTGTACTTTTGGTAAGCTAGCCCGTATTCATAACGCACTAAACCTTTTTATCGCGTTAAACGCCTTTTCTCGACGAGAAAAGCACAATTTCATCAAAAACAAACAAAACAAGAAAAATGAATCTATTCAACAAGTCTGCAACACGTCCTTAAGAGTTACATGATTTCACCCAATGTCAATATGTAATTTCTCCAGTTCTGATCATTTTTTTAGGTTGTTGGTAGCTTGGTCAATGCCAAAACACAGTGAGATCTTTTTATGGCTTTAAACGCGTTTTCTCCTCGAGAGAAACATGATTTCACTAAAAACGTTATAGTTTAAACATGCCTGTTTGTACATGTGTGCAAACACTCCGAGCCTTAAGATAGGGGTTTCACCAATGTGTTTTTTGGTGAGAAACCTTCTATTTCAAGGTTCTGTGCGTTTTCAGACAAGTACAATATGTATTTATAGTGTTTCTGATGAAATCCCTCCTTTTAATGCATTTTCTCACAGAAAACGAGTCTCTCGCCATGGGAACATGGCTTTTTTGAAAAAGCATATTCTGGTCGAGAAATCGTGTTTTAAGCAATAAAAACGACTCCCGGCCTTATTTAGTTCACATTTGTACTTTTGGTAAGCTAGCCCGTATTCATAACGCACTAAACCTTTTTATCGCGTTAAACGCCTTTTCTCGACGAGAAAAGCACAATTTCATCAAAAACAAACAAAACAAGAAAAATGAATCTATTCAACAAGTCTGCAACACGTCCTTAAGAGTTACATGATTTCACCCAATGTCAATATGTAATTTCTCCAGTTCTGATCATTTTTTTAGGTTGTTGGTAGCTTGGTCAATGCCAAAACACAGTGAGATCTTTTTATGGCTTTAAACGCGTTTTCTCCTCGAGAGAAACATGATTTCACTAAAAACGTTATAGTTTAAACATGCCTGTTTGTACATGTGTGCAAACACTCAGAGCCTTAAGATAGGGGTTTCACCAATGTGTTTTTTGGTGAGAAACCTTCTATTTCAAGGTTCTGTGCGTTTTCAGACAAGTACAATATGTATTTATAGTGTTTCTGATGAAATCCCTCCTTTTAATGCATTTTCTCACAGAAAACGAGTCTCTCGCCATGGGAACATGGCTTTTTTGAAAAAGCATATTCTGGTCGAGAAATCGTGTTTTAAGCAATAAAAACGACTCCCGGCCTTATTTAGTTCACATTTGTGCTTTTGGTAAGCTAGCCCGTATTCATAACGCACTACACCTTTTTATCGCGTTAAACGCCTTTTCTCGACGAGAAAAGCACAATTTTATCAAAAACAAACAAAACAAGAAAAATGAATCTATTCAACAAGTCTGCAACACGTCCTTAAGAGTTATATGATTTCACCCAATGTCAATATGTAATTTCTCCAGTTCTGATCATTTTTTAGGTTGTTGGTAGCTTGGTCAATGCCAAAACACAGTGAGATCTTTTTATGGCTTTAAACGCGTTTTCTCCTCGAGAGAAACATGATTTCACTAAAAACGTTATAGTTTAAACATGCCTGTTTGTACATGTGTGCAAACACTCCGAGCCTTAAGATAGGGGTTTCACCAATGTGTTTTTTGGTGAGAAACCTTCTATTTCAAGGTTCTGTGCGTTTTCAGACAAGTACAATATGTATTTATAGTGTTTCTGATGAAATCCCTCCTTTTAATGCATTTTCTCACAGAAAACGAGTCTCTCGCCATGGGAACATGGCTTTTTTGAAAAAGCATATTCTGGTCGAGAAATCGTGTTTTAAGCAATAAAAACGACTCCCGGCCTTATTTAGTTCACATTTGTACTTTTGGTAAGCTAGCCCGTATTCATAACGCACTAAACCTTTTTATCGCGTTAAACGCCTTTTCTCGACGAGAAAAGCACAATTTCATCAAAAACAAACAAAACAAGAAAAATGAATCTATTCAACAAGTCTGCAACACGTCCTTAAGAGTTACATGATTTCACCCAATGTCAATATGTAATTTCTCCAGTTCTGATCATTTTTTTAGGTTGTTGGTAGCTTGGTCAATGCCAAAACACAGTGAGATCTTTTTATGGCTTTAAACGCGTTTTCTCCTCGAGAGAAACATGATTTCACTAAAAACGTTATAGTTTAAACATGCCTGTTTGTACATGTGTGCAAACACTCAGAGCCTTAAGATAGGGGTTTCACCAATGTGTTTTTTGGTGAGAAACCTTCTATTTCAAGGTTCTGTGCGTTTTCAGACAAGTACAATATGTATTTATAGTGTTTCTGATGAAATCCCTCCTTTTAATGCATTTTCTCACAGAAAACGAGTCTCTCGCCATGGGAACATGGCTTTTTTGAAAAAGCATATTCTGGTCGAGAAATCGTGTTTTAAGCAATAAAAACGACTCCCGGCCTTATTTAGTTCACATTTGTACTTTTGGTAAGCTAGCCCGTATTCATAACGCACTAAACCTTTTTATCGCGTTAAACGCCTTTTCTCGACGAGAAAAGCACAATTTCATCAAAAACAAACAAAACAAGAAAAATGAATCTATTCAACAAGTCTGCAACACGTCCTTAAGAGTTACATGATTTCACCCAATGTCAATATGTAATTTCTCCAGTTCTGATCATTTTTTTAGGTTGTTGGTAGCTTGGTCAATGCCAAAACACAGTGAGATCTTTTTATGGCTTTAAACGCGTTTTCTCCTCGAGAGAAACATGATTTCACTAAAAACGTTATAGTTTAAACATGCCTGTTTGTACATGTGTGCAAACACTCAGAGCCTTAAGATAGGGGTTTCACCAATGTGTTTTTTGGTGAGAAACCTTCTATTTCAAGGTTCTGTGCGTTTTCAGACAAGTACAATATGTATTTATAGTGTTTCTGATGAAATCCCTCCTTTTAATGCATTTTCTCACAGAAAACGAGTCTCTCGCCATGGGAACATGGCTTTTTTGAAAAAGCATATTCTGGTCGAGAAATCGTGTTTTAAGCAATAAAAACGACTCCCGGCCTTATTTAGTTCACATTTGTGCTTTTGGTAAGCTAGCCCGTATTCATAACGCACTACACCTTTTTATCGCGTTAAACGCCTTTTCTCGACGAGAAAAGCACAATTTTATCAAAAACAAACAAAACAAGAAAAATGAATCTATTCAACAAGTCTGCAACACGTCCTTAAGAGTTATATGATTTCACCCAATGTCAATATGTAATTTCTCCAGTTCTGATCATTTTTTAGGTTGTTGGTAGCTTGGTCAATGCCAAAACACAGTGAGATCTTTTTATGGCTTTAAACGCGTTTTCTCCTCGAGAGAAACATGATTTCACTAAAAACGTTATAGTTTAAACATGCCTGTTTGTACATGTGTGCAAACACTCCGAGCCTTAAGATAGGGGTTTCACCAATGTGTTTTTTGGTGAGAAACCTTCTATTTCAAGGTTCTGTGCGTTTTCAGACAAGTACAATATGTATTTATAGTGTTTCTGATGAAATCCCTCCTTTTAATGCATTTTCTCACAGAAAACGAGTCTCTCGCCATGGGAACATGGCTTTTTTGAAAAAGCATATTCTGGTCGAGAAATCGTGTTTTAAGCAATAAAAACGACTCCCGGCCTTATTTAGTTCACATTTGTACTTTTGGTAAGCTAGCCCGTATTCATAACGCACTAAACCTTTTTATCGCGTTAAACGCCTTTTCTCGACGAGAAAAGCACAATTTCATCAAAAACAAACAAAACAAGAAAAATGAATCTATTCAACAAGTCTGCAACACGTCCTTAAGAGTTACATGATTTCACCCAATGTCAATATGTAATTTCTCCAGTTCTGATCATTTTTTTAGGTTGTTGGTAGCTTGGTCAATGCCAAAACACAGTGAGATCTTTTTATGGCTTTAAACGCGTTTTCTCCTCGAGAGAAACATGATTTCACTAAAAACGTTATAGTTTAAACATGCCTGTTTGTACATGTGTGCAAACACTCCGAGCCTTAAGATAGGGGTTTCACCAATGTGTTTTTTGGTGAAAAACCTTCTATTTCAAGGTTCTGTGCGTTTTCAGACAAGTACAATATGTATTTATAGTGTTTCTGATGAAATCCCTCCTTTTAATGCATTTTCTCACAGAAAACGAGTCTCTCGCCATGGGAACATGGCTTTTTTGAAAAAGCATATTCTGGTCGAGAAATCGTGTTTTAAGCAATAAAAACGACTCCCGGCCTTATTTAGTTCACATTTGTACTTTTGGTAAGCTAGCCCGTATTCATAACGCACTAAACCTTTTTATCGCGTTAAACGCCTTTTCTCGACGAGAAAAGCACAATTTCATCAAAAACAAACAAAACAAGAAAAATGAATCTATTCAACAAGTCTGCAACACGTCCTTAAGAGTTACATGATTTCACCCAATGTCAATATGTAATTTCTCCAGTTCTGATCATTTTTTAGGTTTGTTGGTAGCTTGGTCAATGCCAAAACACAGTGAGATCTTTTTATGGCTTTAAACGCGTTTTCTCCTCGAGAGAAACATGATTTCACTAAAAACGTTATAGTTTAAACATGCCTGTTTGTACATGTGTGCAAACACTCCGAGCCTTAAGATAGGGGTTTCACCAATGTGTTTTTTGGTGAGAAACCTTCTATTTCAAGGTTCTGTGCGTTTTCAGACAAGTACAATATGTATTTATAGTGTTTCTGATGAAATCCCTCCTTTTAATGCATTTTCTCACAGAAAACGAGTCTCTCGCCATGGGAACATGGCTTTTTTGAAAAAGCATATTCTGGTCGAGAAATCGTGTTTTAAGCAATAAAAACGACTCCCGGCCTTATTTAGTTCACATTTGTACTTTTGGTAAGCTAGCCCGTATTCATAACGCACTAAACCTTTTTATCGCGTTAAACGCCTTTTCTCGACGAGAAAAGCACAATTTCATCAAAAACAAACAAAACAAGAAAAATGAATCTATTCAACAAGTCTGCAACACGTCCTTAAGAGTTACATGATTTCACCCAATGTCAATATGTAATTTCTCCAGTTCTGATCATTTTTTTAGGTTGTTGGTAGCTTGGTCAATGCCAAAACACAGTGAGATCTTTTTATGGCTTTAAACGCGTTTTCTCCTCGAGAGAAACATGATTTCACTAAAAACGTTATAGTTTAAACATGCCTGTTTGTACATGTGTGCAAACACTCAGAGCCTTAAGATAGGGGTTTCACCAATGTGTTTTTTGGTGAGAAACCTTCTATTTCAAGGTTCTGTGCGTTTTCAGACAAGTACAATATGTATTTATAGTGTTTCTGATGAAATCCCTCCTTTTAATGCATTTTCTCACAGAAAACGAGTCTCTCGCCATGGGAACATGGCTTTTTTGAAAAAGCATATTCTGGTCGAGAAATCGTGTTTTAAGCAATAAAAACGACTCCCGGCCTTATTTAGTTCACATTTGTACTTTTGGTAAGCTAGCCCGTATTCATAACGCACTAAACCTTTTTATCGCGTTAAACGCCTTTTCTCGACGAGAAAAGCACAATTTCATCAAAAACAAACAAAACAAGAAAAATGAATCTATTCAACAAGTCTGCAACACGTCCTTAAGAGTTACATGATTTCACCCAATGTCAATATGTAATTTCTCCAGTTCTGATCATTTTTTTAGGTTGTTGGTAGCTTGGTCAATGCCAAAACACAGTGAGATCTTTTTATGGCTTTAAACGCGTTTTCTCCTCGAGAGAAACATGATTTCACTAAAAACGTTATAGTTTAAACATGCCTGTTTGTACATGTGTGCAAACACTCAGAGCCTTAAGATAGGGGTTTCACCAATGTGTTTTTTGGTGAGAAACCTTCTATTTCAAGGTTCTGTGCGTTTTCAGACAAGTACAATATGTATTTATAGTGTTTCTGATGAAATCCCTCCTTTTAATGCATTTTCTCACAGAAAACGAGTCTCTCGCCATGGGAACATGGCTTTTTTGAAAAAGCATATTCTGGTCGAGAAATCGTGTTTTAAGCAATAAAAACGACTCCCGGCCTTATTTAGTTCACATTTGTGCTTTTGGTAAGCTAGCCCGTATTCATAACGCACTACACCTTTTTATCGCGTTAAACGCCTTTTCTCGACGAGAAAAGCACAATTTCATCAAAAACAAACAAAACAAGAAAAATGAATCTATTCAACAAGTCTGCAACACGTCCTTAAGAGTTACATGATTTCACCCAATGTCAATATGTAATTTCTCCAGTTCTGATCATTTTTTAGGTTGTTGGTAGCTTGGTCAATGCCAAAACACAGTGAGATCATTTTATGGCTTTAAACGCGTTTTCTCCTCGAGAGAAACATGATTTCACTAAAAACGTTATAGTTTAAACATGCCTGTTTGTACATGTGTGCAAACACTCCGAGCCTTAAGATAGGGGTTTCACCAATGTGTTTTTTGGTGAGAAACCTTCTATTTCAAGGTTCTGTGCGTTTTCAGACAAGTACAATATGTATTTATAGTGTTTCTGATGAAATCCCTCCTTTTAATGCATTTTCTCACAGAAAACGAGTCTCTCGCCATGGGAACATGGCTTTTTTGAAAAAGCATATTCTGGTCGAGAAATCGTGTTTTAAGCAATAAAAACGACTCCCGGCCTTATTTAGTTCACATTTGTACTTTTGGTAAGCTAGCCCGTATTCATAACGCACTAAACCTTTTTATCGCGTTAAACGCCTTTTCTCGACGAGAAAAGCACAATTTCATCAAAAACAAACAAAACAAGAAAAATGAATCTATTCAACAAGTCTGCAACACGTCCTTAAGAGTTACATGATTTCACCCAATGTCAATATGTAATTTCTCCAGTTCTGATCATTTTTTAGGTTTGTTGGTAGCTTGGTCAATGCCAAAACACAGTGAGATCTTTTTATGGCTTTAAACGCGTTTTCTCCTCGAGAGAAACATGATTTCACTAAAAACGTTATAGTTTAAACATGCCTGTTTGTACATGTGTGCAAACACTCCGAGCCTTAAGATAGGGGTTTCACCAATGTGTTTTTTGGTGAGAAACCTTCTATTTCAAGGTTCTGTGCGTTTTCAGACAAGTACAATATGTATTTATAGTGTTTCTGATGAAATCCCTCCTTTTAATGCATTTTCTCACAGAAAACGAGTCTCTCGCCATGGGAACATGGCTTTTTTGAAAAAGCATATTCTGGTCGAGAAATCGTGTTTTAAGCAATAAAAACGACTCCCGGCCTTATTTAGTTCACATTTGTGCTTTTGGTAAGCTAGCCCGTATTCATAACGCACTACACCTTTTTATCGCGTTAAACGCCTTTTCTCGACGAGAAAAGCACAATTTTATCAAAAACAAACAAAACAAGAAAAATGAATCTATTCAACAAGTCTGCAACACGTCCTTAAGAGTTATATGATTTCACCCAATGTCAATATGTAATTTCTCCAGTTCTGATCATTTTTTAGGTTGTTGGTAGCTTGGTCAATGCCAAAACACAGTGAGATCTTTTTATGGCTTTAAACGCGTTTTCTCCTCGAGAGAAACATGATTTCACTAAAAACGTTATAGTTTAAACATGCCTGTTTGTACATGTGTGCAAACACTCCGAGCCTTAAGATAGGGGTTTCACCAATGTGTTTTTTGGTGAGAAACCTTCTATTTCAAGGTTCTGTGCGTTTTCAGACAAGTACAATATGTATTTATAGTGTTTCTGATGAAATCCCTCCTTTTAATGCATTTTCTCACAGAAAACGAGGCCATGGGAACATGGCTTTTTTGAAAAAGCATATTCTGGTCGAGAAATCGTGTTTTAAGCAATAAAAACGACTCCCGGCCTTATTTAGTTCACATTTGTACTTTTGGTAAGCTAGCCCGTATTCATAACGCACTAAACCTTTTTATCGCGTTAAACGCCTTTTCTCGACGAGAAAAGCACAATTTCATCAAAAACAAACAAAACAAGAAAAATGAATCTATTCAACAAGTCTGCAACACGTCCTTAAGAGTTACATGATTTCACCCAATGTCAATATGTAATTTCTCCAGTTCTGATCATTTTTTTAGGGTGTTGGTAGCTTGGTCAATGCCAAAACACAGTGAGATCTTTTTATGGCTTTAAACGCGTTTTCTCCTCGAGAGAAACATGATTTCACTAAAAACGTTATAGTTTAAACATGCCTGTTTGTACATGTGTGCAAACACTCAGAGCCTTAAGATAGGGGTTTCACCAATGTGTTTTTTGGTGAGAAACCTTCTATTTCAAGGTTCTGTGCGTTTTCAGACAAGTACAATATGTATTTATAGTGTTTCTGATGAAATCCCTCCTTTTAATGCATTTTCTCACAGAAAACGAGTCTCTCGCCATGGGAACATGGCTTTTTTGAAAAAGCATATTCTGGTCGAGAAATCGTGTTTTAAGCAATAAAAACGACTCCCGGCCTTATTTAGTTCACATTTGTGCTTTTGGTAAGCTAGCCCGTATTCATAACGCACTACACCTTTTTATCGCGTTAAACGCCTTTTCTCGACGAGAAAAGCACAATTTTATCAAAAACAAACAAAACAAGAAAAATGAATCTATTCAACAAGTCTGCAACACGTCCTTAAGAGTTATATGATTTCACCCAATGTCAATATGTAATTTCTCCAGTTCTGATCATTTTTTAGGTTGTTGGTAGCTTGGTCAATGCCAAAACACAGTGAGATCTTTTTATGGCTTTAAACGCGTTTTCTCCTCGAGAGAAACATGATTTCACTAAAAACGTTATAGTTTAAACATGCCTGTTTGTACATGTGTGCAAACACTCCGAGCCTTAAGATAGGGGTTTCACCAATGTGTTTTTTGGTGAGAAACCTTCTATTTCAAGGTTCTGTGCGTTTTCAGACAAGTACAATATGTATTTATAGTGTTTCTGATGAAATCCCTCCTTTTAATGCATTTTCTCACAGAAAACGAGTCTCTCGCCATGGGAACATGGCTTTTTTGAAAAAGCATATTCTGGTCGAGAAATCGTGTTTTAAGCAATAAAAACGACTCCCGGCCTTATTTAGTTCACATTTGTACTTTTGGTAAGCTAGCCCGTATTCATAACGCACTAAACCTTTTTATCGCGTTAAACGCCTTTTCTCGACGAGAAAAGCACAATTTCATCAAAAACAAACAAAACAAGAAAAATGAATCTATTCAACAAGTCTGCAACACGTCCTTAAGAGTTACATGATTTCACCCAATGTCAATATGTAATTTCTCCAGTTCTGATCATTTTTTAGGTTTGTTGGTAGCTTGGTCAATGCCAAAACACAGTGAGATCTTTTTATGGCTTTAAACGCGTTTTCTCCTCGAGAGAAACATGATTTCACTAAAAACGTTATAGTTTAAACATGCCTGTTTGTACATGTGTGCAAACACTCAGAGCCTTAAGATAGGGGTTTCACCAATGTGTTTTTTGGTGAGAAACCTTCTATTTCAAGGTTCTGTGCGTTTTCAGACAAGTACAATATGTATTTATAGTGTTTCTGATGAAATCCCTCCTTTTAATGCATTTTCTCACAGAAAACGAGTCTCTCGCCATGGGAACATGGCTTTTTTGAAAAAGCATATTCTGGTCGAGAAATCGTGTTTTAAGCAATAAAAACGACTCCCGGCCTTATTTAGTTCACATTTGTACTTTTGGTAAGCTAGCCCGTATTCATAACGCACTAAACCTTTTTATCGCGTTAAACGCCTTTTCTCGACGAGAAAAGCACAATTTCATCAAAAACAAACAAAACAAGAAAAATGAATCTATTCAACAAGTCTGCAACACGTCCTTAAGAGTTACATGATTTCACCCAATGTCAATATGTAATTTCTCCAGTTCTGATCATTTTTTTAGGTTGTTGGTAGCTTGGTCAATGCCAAAACACAGTGAGATCTTTTTATGGCTTTAAACGCGTTTTCTCCTCGAGAGAAACATGATTTCACTAAAAACGTTATAGTTTAAACATGCCTGTTTGTACATGTGTGCAAACACTCAGAGCCTTAAGATAGGGGTTTCACCAATGTGTTTTTTGGTGAGAAACCTTCTATTTCAAGGTTCTGTGCGTTTTCAGACAAGTACAATATGTATTTATAGTGTTTCTGATGAAATCCCTCCTTTTAATGCATTTTCTCACAGAAAACGAGTCTCTCGCCATGGGAACATGGCTTTTTTGAAAAAGCATATTCTGGTCGAGAAATCGTGTTTTAAGCAATAAAAACGACTCCCGGCCTTATTTAGTTCACATTTGTACTTTTGGTAAGCTAGCCCGTATTCATAACGCACTAAACCTTTTTATCGCGTTAAACGCCTTTTCTCGACGAGAAAAGCACAATTTCATCAAAAACAAACAAAACAAGAAAAATGAATCTATTCAACAAGTCTGCAACACGTCCTTAAGAGTTACATGATTTCACCCAATGTCAATATGTAATTTCTCCAGTTCTGATCATTTTTTTAGGTTGTTGGTAGCTTGGTCAATGCCAAAACACAGTGAGATCTTTTTATGGCTTTAAACGCGTTTTCTCCTCGAGAGAAACGTGATTTCACTAAAAACGTTATAGTTTAAACATGCCTGTTTGTACATGTGTGCAAACACTCAGAGCCTTAAGATAGGGGTTTCACCAATGTGTTTTTTGGTGAGAAACCTTCTATTTCAAGGTTCTGTGCGTTTTCAGACAAGTACAATATGTATTTATAGTGTTTCTGATGAAATCCCTCCTTTTAATGCATTTTCTCACAGAAAACGAGTCTCTCGCCATGGGAACATGGCTTTTTTGAAAAAGCATATTCTGGTCGAGAAATCGTGTTTTAAGCAATAAAAACGACTCCCGGCCTTATTTAGTTCACATTTGTGCTTTTGGTAAGCTAGCCCGTATTCATAACGCACTACACCTTTTTATCGCGTTAAACGCCTTTTCTCGACGAGAAAAGCACAATTTCATCAAAAACAAACAAAACAAGAAAAATGAATCTATTCAACAAGTCTGCAACACGTCCTTAAGAGTTACATGATTTCACCCAATGTCAATATGTAATTTCTCCAGTTCTGATCATTTTTTAGGTTGTTGGTAGCTTGGTCAATGCCAAAACACAGTGAGATCTTTTTATGGCTTTAAACGCGTTTTCTCCTCGAGAGAAACATGATTTCACTAAAAACGTTATAGTTTAAACATGCCTGTTTGTACATGTGTGCAAAAACTCCGAGCCTTAAGATAGGGGTTTCACCAATGTGTTTTTTGGTGAGAAACCTTCTATTTCAAGGTTCTGTGCGTTTTCAGACAAGTACAATATGTATTTATAGTGTTTCTGATGAAATCCCTCCTTTTAATGCATTTTCTCACAGAAAACGAGTCTCTCGCCATGGGAACATGGCTTTTTTGAAAAAGCATATTCTGGTCGAGAAATCGTGTTTTAAGCAATAAAAACGACTCCCGGCCTTATTTAGTTCACATTTGTACTTTTGGTAAGCTAGCCCGTATTCATAACGCACTAAACCTTTTTATCGCGTTAAACGCCTTTTCTCGACGAGAAAAGCACAATTTCATCAAAAACAAACAAAACAAGAAAAATGAATCTATTCAACAAGTCTGCAACACGTCCTTAAGAGTTACATGATTTCACCCAATGTCAATATGTAATTTCTCCAGTTCTGATCATTTTTTTAGGTTGTTGGTAGCTTGGTCAATGCCAAAACACAGTGAGATCTTTTTATGGCTTTAAACGCGTTTTCTCCTCGAGAGAAACATGATTTCACTAAAAACGTTATAGTTTAAACATGCCTGTTTGTACATGTGTGCAAACACTCCGAGCCTTAAGATAGGGGTTTCACCAATGTGTTTTTTGGTGAGAAACCTTCTATTTCAAGGTTCTGTGCGTTTTCAGACAAGTACAATATGTATTTATAGTGTTTCTGATGAAATCCCTCCTTTTAATGCATTTTCTCACAGAAAACGAGTCTCTCGCCATGGGAACATGGCTTTTTTGAAAAAGCATATTCTGGTCGAGAAATCGTGTTTTAAGCAATAAAAACGACTCCCGGCCTTATTTAGTTCACATTTGTACTTTTGGTAAGCTAGCCCGTATTCATAACGCACTAAACCTTTTTATCGCGTTAAACGCCTTTTCTCGACGAGAAAAGCACAATTTCATCAAAAACAAACAAAACAAGAAAAATGAATCTATTCAACAAGTCTGCAACACGTCCTTAAGAGTTACATGATTTCACCCAATGTCAATATGTAATTTCTCCAGTTCTGATCATTTTTTAGGTTTGTTGGTAGCTTGGTCAATGCCAAAACACAGTGAGATCTTTTTATGGCTTTAAACGCGTTTTCTCCTCGAGAGAAACATGATTTCACTAAAAACGTTATAGTTTAAACATGCCTGTTTGTACATGTGTGCAAACACTCAGAGCCTTAAGATAGGGGTTTCACCAATGTGTTTTTTGGTGAGAAACCTTCTATTTCAAGGTTCTGTGCGTTTTCAGACAAGTACAATATGTATTTATAGTGTTTCTGATGAAATCCCTCCTTTTAATGCATTTTCTCACAGAAAACGAGTCTCTCGCCATGGGAACATGGCTTTTTTGAAAAAGCATATTCTGGTCGAGAAATCGTGTTTTAAGCAATAAAAACGACTCCCGGCCTTATTTAGTTCACATTTGTACTTTTGGTAAGCTAGCCCGTATTCATAACGCACTAAACCTTTTTATCGCGTTAAACGCCTTTTCTCGACGAGAAAAGCACAATTTCATCAAAAACAAACAAAACAAGAAAAATGAATCTATTCAACAAGTCTGCAACACGTCCTTAAGAGTTACATGATTTCACCCAATGTCAATATGTAATTTCTCCAGTTCTGATCATTTTTTTAGGTTGTTGGTAGCTTGGTCAATGCCAAAACACAGTGAGATCTTTTTATGGCTTTAAACGCGTTTTCTCCTCGAGAGAAACATGATTTCACTAAAAACGTTATAGTTTAAACATGCCTGTTTGTACATGTGTGCAAACACTCAGAGCCTTAAGATAGGGGTTTCACCAATGTGTTTTTTGGTGAGAAACCTTCTATTTCAAGGTTCTGTGCGTTTTCAGACAAGTACAATATGTATTTATAGTGTTTCTGATGAAATCCCTCCTTTTAATGCATTTTCTCACAGAAAACGAGTCTCTCGCCATGGGAACATGGCTTTTTTGAAAAAGCATATTCTGGTCGAGAAATCGTGTTTTAAGCAATAAAAACGACTCCCGGCCTTATTTAGTTCACATTTGTGCTTTTGGTAAGCTAGCCCGTATTCATAACGCACTACACCTTTTTATCGCGTTAAACGCCTTTTCTCGACGAGAAAAGCACAATTTCATCAAAAACAAACAAAACAAGAAAAATGAATCTATTCAACAAGTCTGCAACACGTCCTTAAGAGTTACATGATTTCACCCAATGTCAATATGTAATTTCTCCAGTTCTGATCATTTTTTAGGTTGTTGGTAGCTTGGTCAATGCCAAAACACAGTGAGATCTTTTTATGGCTTTAAACGCGTTTTCTCCTCGAGAGAAACATGATTTCACTAAAAACGTTATAGTTTAAACATGCCTGTTTGTACATGTGTGCAAACACTCCGAGCCTTAAGATAGGGGTTTCACCAATGTGTTTTTTGGTGAGAAACCTTCTATTTCAAGGTTCTGTGCGTTTTCAGACAAGTACAATATGTATTTATAGTGTTTCTGATGAAATCCCTCCTTTTAATGCATTTTCTCACAGAAAACGAGTCTCTCGCCATGGGAACATGGCTTTTTTGAAAAAGCATATTCTGGTCGAGAAATCGTGTTTTAAGCAATAAAAACGACTCCCGGCCTTATTTAGTTCACATTTGTACTTTTGGTAAGCTAGCCCGTATTCATAACGCACTAAACCTTTTTATCGCGTTAAACGCCTTTTCTCGACGAGAAAAGCACAATTTCATCAAAAACAAACAAAACAAGAAAAATGAATGTATTCAACAAGTCTGCAACACGTCCTTAAGAGTTACATGATTTCACCCAATGTCAATATGTAATTTCTCCAGTTCTGATCATTTTTTAGGTTTGTTGGTAGCTTGGTCAATGCCAAAACACAGTGAGATCTTTTTATGGCTTTAAACGCGTTTTCTCCTCGAGAGAAACATGATTTCACTAAAAACGTTATAGTTTAAACATGCCTGTTTGTACATGTGTGCAAACACTCAGAGCCTTAAGATAGGGGTTTCACCAATGTGTTTTTTGGTGAGAAACCTTCTATTTCAAGGTTCTGTGCGTTTTCAGACAAGTACAATATGTATTTATAGTGTTTCTGATGAAATCCCTCCTTTTAATGCATTTTCTCACAGAAAACGAGTCTCTCGCCATGGGAACATGGCTTTTTTGAAAAAGCATATTCTGGTCGAGAAATCGTGTTTTAAGCAATAAAAACGACTCCCGGCCTTATTTAGTTCACATTTGTACTTTTGGTAAGCTAGCCCGTATTCATAACGCACTAAACCTTTTTATCGCGTTAAACGCCTTTTCTCGACGAGAAAAGCACAATTTCATCAAAAACAAACAAAACAAGAAAAATGAATCTATTCAACAAGTCTGCAACACGTCCTTAAGAGTTACATGAT
This sequence comes from Lampris incognitus, assembly GCF_029633865.1. Taxonomy (NCBI): domain Eukaryota; kingdom Metazoa; phylum Chordata; class Actinopteri; order Lampriformes; family Lampridae; genus Lampris; species Lampris incognitus. The sequence goes on from NC_079214.1 coordinate 75,444,186, forward strand.
TTCACCCAATGTCAATATGTAATTTCTCCAGTTCTGATCATTTTTTTAGGTTGTTGGTAGCTTGGTCAATGCCAAAACACAGTGAGATCTTTTTATGGCTTTAAACGCGTTTTCTCCTCGAGAGAAACATGATTTCACTAAAAACGTTATAGTTTAAACATGCCTGTTTGTACATGTGTGCAAACACTCAGAGCCTTAAGATAGGGGTTTCACCAATGTGTTTTTTGGTGAGAAACCTTCTATTTCAAGGTTCTGTGCGTTTTCAGACAAGTACAATATGTATTTATAGTGTTTCTGATGAAATCCCTCCTTTTAATGCATTTTCTCACAGAAAACGAGTCTCTCGCCATGGGAACATGGCTTTTTTGAAAAAGCATATTCTGGTCGAGAAATCGTGTTTTAAGCAATAAAAACGACTCCCGGCCTTATTTAGTTCACATTTGTACTTTTGGTAAGCTAGCCCGTATTCATAACGCACTAAACCTTTTTATCGCGTTAAACGCCTTTTCTCGACGAGAAAAGCACAATTTCATCAAAAACAAACAAAACAAGAAAAATGAATCTATTCAACAAGTCTGCAACACGTCCTTAAGAGTTACATGATTTCACCCAATGTCAATATGTAATTTCTCCAGTTCTGATCATTTTTTAGGTTTGTTGGTAGCTTGGTCAATGCCAAAACACAGTGAGATCTTTTTATGGCTTTAAACGCGTTTTCTCCTCGAGAGAAACATGATTTCACTAAAAACGTTATAGTTTAAACATGCCTGTTTGTACATGTGTGCAAGCACTCCGAGCCTTAAGATAGGGGTTTCACCAATGTGTTTTTTGGTGAGAAACCTTCTATTTCAAGGTTCTGTGCGTTTTCAGACAAGTACAATATGTATTTATAGTGTTTCTGATGAAATCCCTCCTTTTAATGCATTTTCTCACAGAAAACGAGTCTCTCGCCATGGGAACATGGCTTTTTTGAAAAAGCATATTCTGGTCGAGAAATCGTGTTTTAAGCAATAAAAACGACTCCCGGCCTTATTTAGTTCACATTTGTACTTTTGGTAAGCTAGCCCGTATTCATAACGCACTAAACCTTTTTATCGCGTTAAACGCCTTTTCTCGACGAGAAAAGCACAATTTCATCAAAAACAAACAAAACAAGAAAAATGAATCTATTCAACAAGTCTGCAACACGTCCTTAAGAGTTACATGATTTCACCCAATGTCAATATGTAATTTCTCCAGTTCTGATCATTTTTTTAGGTTGTTGGTAGCTTGGTCAATGCCAAAACACAGTGAGATCTTTTTATGGCTTTAAACGCGTTTTCTCCTCGAGAGAAACATGATTTCACTAAAAACGTTATAGTTTAAACATGCCTGTTTGTACATGTGTGCAAACACTCCGAGCCTTAAGATAGGGGTTTCACCAATGTGTTTTTTGGTGAGAAACCTTCTATTTCAAGGTTCTGTGCGTTTTCAGACAAGTACAATATGTATTTATAGTGTTTCTGATGAAATCCCTCCTTTTAATGCATTTTCTCACAGAAAACGAGTCTCTCGCCATGGGAACATGGCTTTTTTGAAAAAGCATATTCTGGTCGAGAAATCGTGTTTTAAGCAATAAAAACGACTCCCGGCCTTATTTAGTTCACATTTGTGCTTTTGGTAAGCTAGCCCGTATTCATAACGCACTACACCTTTTTATCGCGTTAAACGCCTTTTCTCGACGAGAAAAGCACAATTTTATCAAAAACAAACAAAACAAGAAAAATGAATCTATTCAACAAGTCTGCAACACGTCCTTAAGAGTTATATGATTTCACCCAATGTCAATATGTAATTTCTCCAGTTCTGATCATTTTTTAGGTTGTTGGTAGCTTGGTCAATGCCAAAACACAGTGAGATCTTTTTATGGCTTTAAACGCGTTTTCTCCTCGAGAGAAACATGATTTCACTAAAAACGTTATAGTTTAAACATGCCTGTTTGTACATGTGTGCAAACACTCCGAGCCTTAAGATAGGGGTTTCACCAATGTGTTTTTTGGTGAGAAACCTTCTATTTCAAGGTTCTGTGCGTTTTCAGACAAGTACAATATGTATTTATAGTGTTTCTGATGAAATCCCTCCTTTTAATGCATTTTCTCACAGAAAACGAGTCTCTCGCCATGGGAACATGGCTTTTTTGAAAAAGCATATTCTGGTCGAGAAATCGTGTTTTAAGCAATAAAAACGACTCCCGGCCTTATTTAGTTCACATTTGTACTTTTGGTAAGCTAGCCCGTATTCATAACGCACTAAACCTTTTTATCGCGTTAAACGCCTTTTCTCGACGAGAAAAGCACAATTTCATCAAAAACAAACAAAACAAGAAAAATGAATCTATTCAACAAGTCTGCAACACGTCCTTAAGAGTTACATGATTTCACCCAATGTCAATATGTAATTTCTCCAGTTCTGATCATTTTTTAGGTTTGTTGGTAGCTTGGTCAATGCCAAAACACAGTGAGATCTTTTTATGGCTTTAAACGCGTTTTCTCCTCGAGAGAAACATGATTTCACTAAAAACGTTATAGTTTAAACATGCCTGTTTGTACATGTGTGCAAACACTCAGAGCCTTAAGATAGGGGTTTCACCAATGTGTTTTTTGGTGAGAAACCTTCTATTTCAAGGTTCTGTGCGTTTTCAGACAAGTACAATATGTATTTATAGTGTTTCTGATGAAATCCCTCCTTTTAATGCATTTTCTCACAGAAAACGAGTCTCTCGCCATGGGAACATGGCTTTTTTGAAAAAGCATATTCTGGTCGAGAAATCGTGTTTTAAGCAATAAAAACGACTCCCGGCCTTATTTAGTTCACATTTGTACTTTTGGTAAGCTAGCCCGTATTCATAACGCACTAAACCTTTTTATCGCGTTAAACGCCTTTTCTCGACGAGAAAAGCACAATTTCATCAAAAACAAACAAAACAAGAAAAATGAATCTATTCAACAAGTCTGCAACACGTCCTTAAGAGTTACATGATTTCACCCAATGTCAATATGTAATTTCTCCAGTTCTGATCATTTTTTTAGGTTGTTGGTAGCTTGGTCAATGCCAAAACACAGTGAGATCTTTTTATGGCTTTAAACGCGTTTTCTCCTCGAGAGAAACATGATTTCACTAAAAACGTTATAGTTTAAACATGCCTGTTTGTACATGTGTGCAAACACTCCGAGCCTTAAGATAGGGGTTTCACCAATGTGTTTTTTGGTGAGAAACCTTCTATTTCAAGGTTCTGTGCGTTTTCAGACAAGTACAATATGTATTTATAGTGTTTCTGATGAAATCCCTCCTTTTAATGCATTTTCTCACAGAAAACGAGTCTCTCGCCATGGGAACATGGCTTTTTTGAAAAAGCATATTCTGGTCGAGAAATCGTGTTTTAAGCAATAAAAACGACTCCCGGCCTTATTTAGTTCACATTTGTACTTTTGGTAAGCTAGCCCGTATTCATAACGCACTAAACCTTTTTATCGCGTTAAACGCCTTTTCTCGACGAGAAAAGCACAATTTCATCAAAAACAAACAAAACAAGAAAAATGAATCTATTCAACAAGTCTGCAACACGTCCTTAAGAGTTACATGATTTCACCCAATGTCAATATGTAATTTCTCCAGTTCTGATCATTTTTTTAGGTTGTTGGTAGCTTGGTCAATGCCAAAACACAGTGAGATCTTTTTATGGCTTTAAACGCGTTTTCTCCTCGAGAGAAACATGATTTCACTAAAAACGTTATAGTTTAAACATGCCTGTTTGTACATGTGTGCAAACACTCAGAGCCTTAAGATAGGGGTTTCACCAATGTGTTTTTTGGTGAGAAACCTTCTATTTCAAGGTTCTGTGCGTTTTCAGACAAGTACAATATGTATTTATAGTGTTTCTGATGAAATCCCTCCTTTTAATGCATTTTCTCACAGAAAACGAGTCTCTCGCCATGGGAACATGGCTTTTTTGAAAAAGCATATTCTGGTCGAGAAATCGTGTTTTAAGCAATAAAAACGACTCCCGGCCTTATTTAGTTCACATTTGTGCTTTTGGTAAGCTAGCCCGTATTCATAACGCACTACACCTTTTTATCGCGTTAAACGCCTTTTCTCGACGAGAAAAGCACAATTTCATCAAAAACAAACAAAACAAGAAAAATGAATCTATTCAACAAGTCTGCAACACGTCCTTAAGAGTTACATGATTTCACCCAATGTCAATATGTAATTTCTCCAGTTCTGATCATTTTTTTAGGTTGTTGGTAGCTTGGTCAATGCCAAAACACAGTGAGATCTTTTTATGGCTTTAAACGCGTTTTCTCCTCGAGAGAAACGTGATTTCACTAAAAACGTTATAGTTTAAACATGCCTGTTTGTACATGTGTGCAAACACTCAGAGCCTTAAGATAGGGGTTTCACCAATGTGTTTTTTGGTGAGAAACCTTCTATTTCAAGGTTCTGTGCGTTTTCAGACAAGTACAATATGTATTTATAGTGTTTCTGATGAAATCCCTCCTTTTAATGCATTTTCTCACAGAAAACGAGTCTCTCGCCATGGGAACATGGCTTTTTTGAAAAAGCATATTCTGGTCGAGAAATCGTGTTTTAAGCAATAAAAACGACTCCCGGCCTTATTTAGTTCACATTTGTGCTTTTGGTAAGCTAGCCCGTATTCATAACGCACTACACCTTTTTATCGCGTTAAACGCCTTTTCTCGACGAGAAAAGCACAATTTCATCAAAAACAAACAAAACAAGAAAAATGAATCTATTCAACAAGTCTGCAACACGTCCTTAAGAGTTACATGATTTCACCCAATGTCAATATGTAATTTCTCCAGTTCTGATCATTTTTTAGGTTGTTGGTAGCTTGGTCAATGCCAAAACACAGTGAGATCTTTTTATGGCTTTAAACGCGTTTTCTCCTCGAGAGAAACATGATTTCACTAAAAACGTTATAGTTTAAACATGCCTGTTTGTACATGTGTGCAAAAACTCCGAGCCTTAAGATAGGGGTTTCACCAATGTGTTTTTTGGTGAGAAACCTTCTATTTCAAGGTTCTGTGCGTTTTCAGACAAGTACAATATGTATTTATAGTGTTTCTGATGAAATCCCTCCTTTTAATGCATTTTCTCACAGAAAACGAGTCTCTCGCCATGGGAACATGGCTTTTTTGAAAAAGCATATTCTGGTCGAGAAATCGTGTTTTAAGCAATAAAAACGACTCCCGGCCTTATTTAGTTCACATTTGTACTTTTGGTAAGCTAGCCCGTATTCATAACGCACTAAACCTTTTTATCGCGTTAAACGCCTTTTCTCGACGAGAAAAGCACAATTTCATCAAAAACAAACAAAACAAGAAAAATGAATCTATTCAACAAGTCTGCAACACGTCCTTAAGAGTTACATGATTTAACCCAATGTCAATATGTAATTTCTCCAGTTCTGATCATTTTTTTAGGTTGTTGGTAGCTTGGTCAATGCCAAAACACAGTGAGATCTTTTTATGGCTTTAAACGCGTTTTCTCCTCGAGAGAAACATGATTTCACTAAAAACGTTATAGTTTAAACATGCCTGTTTGTACATGTGTGCAAACACTCAGAGCCTTAAGATAGGGGTTTCACCAATGTGTTTTTTGGTGAGAAACCTTCTATTTCAAGGTTCTGTGCGTTTTCAGACAAGTACAATATGTATTTATAGTGTTTCTGATGAAATCCCTCCTTTTAATGCATTTTCTCACAGAAAACGAGTCTCTCGCCATGGGAACATGGCTTTTTTGAAAAAGCATATTCTGGTCGAGAAATCGTGTTTTAAGCAATAAAAACGACTCCCGGCCTTATTTAGTTCACATTTGTACTTTTGGTAAGCTAGCCCGTATTCATAACGCACTAAACCTTTTTATCGCGTTAAACGCCTTTTCTCGACGAGAAAAGCACAATTTCATCAAAAACAAACAAAACAAGAAAAATGAATCTATTCAACAAGTCTGCAACACGTCCTTAAGAGTTACATGATTTCACCCAATGTCAATATGTAATTTCTCCAGTTCTGATCATTTTTTAGGTTTGTTGGTAGCTTGGTCAATGCCAAAACACAGTGAGATCTTTTTATGGCTTTAAACGCGTTTTCTCCTCGAGAGAAACATGATTTCACTAAAAACGTTATAGTTTAAACATGCCTGTTTGTACATGTGTGCAAACACTCCGAGCCTTAAGATAGGGGTTTCACCAATGTGTTTTTTGGTGAGAAACCTTCTATTTCAAGGTTCTGTGCGTTTTCAGACAAGTACAATATGTATTTATAGTGTTTCTGATGAAATCCCTCCTTTTAATGCATTTTCTCACAGAAAACGAGTCTCTCGCCATGGGAACATGGCTTTTTTGAAAAAGCATATTCTGGTCGAGAAATCGTGTTTTAAGCAATAAAAACGACTCCCGGCCTTATTTAGTTCACATTTGTACTTTTGGTAAGCTAGCCCGTATTCATAACGCACTAAACCTTTTTATCGCGTTAAACGCCTTTTCTCGACGAGAAAAGCACAATTTCATCAAAAACAAACAAAACAAGAAAAATGAATCTATTCAACAAGTCTGCAACACGTCCTTAAGAGTTACATGATTTCACCCAATGTCAATATGTAATTTCTCCAGTTCTGATCATTTTTTTAGGTTGTTGGTAGCTTGGTCAATGCCAAAACACAGTGAGATCTTTTTATGGCTTTAAACGCGTTTTCTCCTCGAGAGAAACATGATTTCACTAAAAACGTTATAGTTTAAACATGCCTGTTTGTACATGTGTGCAAACACTCAGAGCCTTAAGATAGGGGTTTCACCAATGTGTTTTTTGGTGAGAAACCTTCTATTTCAAGGTTCTGTGCGTTTTCAGACAAGTACAATATGTATTTATAGTGTTTCTGATGAAATCCCTCCTTTTAATGCATTTTCTCACAGAAAACGAGTCTCTCGCCATGGGAACATGGCTTTTTTGAAAAAGCATATTCTGGTCGAGAAATCGTGTTTTAAGCAATAAAAACGACTCCCGGCCTTATTTAGTTCACATTTGTGCTTTTGGTAAGCTAGCCCGTATTCATAACGCACTACACCTTTTTATCGCGTTAAACGCCTTTTCTCGACGAGAAAAGCACAATTTCATCAAAAACAAACAAAACAAGAAAAATGAATCTATTCAACAAGTCTGCAACACGTCCTTAAGAGTTACATGATTTCACCCAATGTCAATATGTAATTTCTCCAGTTCTGATCATTTTTTTAGGTTGTTGGTAGCTTGGTCAATGCCAAAACACAGTGAGATCTTTTTATGGCTTTAAACGCGTTTTCTCCTCGAGAGAAACGTGATTTCACTAAAAACGTTATAGTTTAAACATGCCTGTTTGTACATGTGTGCAAACACTCAGAGCCTTAAGATAGGGGTTTCACCAATGTGTTTTTTGGTGAGAAACCTTCTATTTCAAGGTTCTGTGCGTTTTCAGACAAGTACAATATGTATTTATAGTGTTTCTGATGAAATCCCTCCTTTTAATGCATTTTCTCACAGAAAACGAGTCTCTCGCCATGGGAACATGGCTTTTTTGAAAAAGCATATTCTGGTCGAGAAATCGTGTTTTAAGCAATAAAAACGACTCCCGGCCTTATTTAGTTCACATTTGTGCTTTTGGTAAGCTAGCCCGTATTCATAACGCACTACACCTTTTTATCGCGTTAAACGCCTTTTCTCGACGAGAAAAGCACAATTTCATCAAAAACAAACAAAACAAGAAAAATGAATCTATTCAACAAGTCTGCAACACGTCCTTAAGAGTTACATGATTTCACCCAATGTCAATATGTAATTTCTCCAGTTCTGATCATTTTTTAGGTTGTTGGTAGCTTGGTCAATGCCAAAACACAGTGAGATCTTTTTATGGCTTTAAACGCGTTTTCTCCTCGAGAGAAACATGATTTCACTAAAAACGTTATAGTTTAAACATGCCTGTTTGTACATGTGTGCAAACACTCCGAGCCTTAAGATAGGGGTTTCACCAATGTGTTTTTTGGTGAGAAACCTTCTATTTCAAGGTTCTGTGCGTTTTCAGACAAGTACAATATGTATTTATAGTGTTTCTGATGAAATCCCTCCTTTTAATGCATTTTCTCACAGAAAACGAGTCTCTCGCCATGGGAACATGGCTTTTTTGAAAAAGCATATTCTGGTCGAGAAATCGTGTTTTAAGCAATAAAAACGACTCCCGGCCTTATTTAGTTCACATTTGTACTTTTGGTAAGCTAGCCCGTATTCATAACGCACTAAACCTTTTTATCGCGTTAAACGCCTTTTCTCGACGAGAAAAGCACAATTTCATCAAAAACAAACAAAACAAGAAAAATGAATCTATTCAACAAGTCTGCAACACGTCCTTAAGAGTTACATGATTTCACCCAATGTCAATATGTAATTTCTCCAGTTCTGATCATTTTTTTAGGTTGTTGGTAGCTTGGTCAATGCCAAAACACAGTGAGATCTTTTTATGGCTTTAAACGCGTTTTCTCCTCGAGAGAAACATGATTTCACTAAAAACGTTATAGTTTAAACATGCCTGTTTGTACATGTGTGCAAACACTCAGAGCCTTAAGATAGGGGTTTCACCAATGTGTTTTTTGGTGAGAAACCTTCTATTTCAAGGTTCTGTGCGTTTTCAGACAAGTACAATATGTATTTATAGTGTTTCTGATGAAATCCCTCCTTTTAATGCATTTTCTCACAGAAAACGAGTCTCTCGCCATGGGAACATGGCTTTTTTGAAAAAGCATATTCTGGTCGAGAAATCGTGTTTTAAGCAATAAAAACGACTCCCGGCCTTATTTAGTTCACATTTGTACTTTTGGTAAGCTAGCCCGTATTCATAACGCACTAAACCTTTTTATCGCGTTAAACGCCTTTTCTCGACGAGAAAAGCACAATTTCATCAAAAACAAACAAAACAAGAAAAATGAATCTATTCAACAAGTCTGCAACACGTCCTTAAGAGTTACATGATTTCACCCAATGTCAATATGTAATTTCTCCAGTTCTGATCATTTTTTAGGTTTGTTGGTAGCTTGGTCAATGCCAAAACACAGTGAGATCTTTTTATGGCTTTAAACGCGTTTTCTCCTCGAGAGAAACATGATTTCACTAAAAACGTTATAGTTTAAACATGCCTGTTTGTACATGTGTGCAAACACTCCGAGCCTTAAGATAGGGGTTTCACCAATGTGTTTTTTGGTGAGAAACCTTCTATTTCAAGGTTCTGTGCGTTTTCAGACAAGTACAATATGTATTTATAGTGTTTCTGATGAAATCCCTCCTTTTAATGCATTTTCTCACAGAAAACGAGTCTCTCGCCATGGGAACATGGCTTTTTTGAAAAAGCATATTCTGGTCGAGAAATCGTGTTTTAAGCAATAAAAACGACTCCCGGCCTTATTTAGTTCACATTTGTACTTTTGGTAAGCTAGCCCGTATTCATAACGCACTAAACCTTTTTATCGCGTTAAACGCCTTTTCTCGACGAGAAAAGCACAATTTCATCAAAAACAAACAAAACAAGAAAAATGAATCTATTCAACAAGTCTGCAACACGTCCTTAAGAGTTACATGATTTCACCCAATGTCAATATGTAATTTCTCCAGTTCTGATCATTTTTTTAGGTTGTTGGTAGCTTGGTCAATGCCAAAACACAGTGAGATCTTTTTATGGCTTTAAACGCGTTTTCTCCTCGAGAGAAACATGATTTCACTAAAAACGTTATAGTTTAAACATGCCTGTTTGTACATGTGTGCAAACACTCAGAGCCTTAAGATAGGGGTTTCACCAATGTGTTTTTTGGTGAGAAACCTTCTATTTCAAGGTTCTGTGCGTTTTCAGACAAGTACAATATGTATTTATAGTGTTTCTGATGAAATCCCTCCTTTTAATGCATTTTCTCACAGAAAACGAGTCTCTCGCCATGGGAACATGGCTTTTTTGAAAAAGCATATTCTGGTCGAGAAATCGTGTTTTAAGCAATAAAAACGACTCCCGGCCTTATTTAGTTCACATTTGTACTTTTGGTAAGCTAGCCCGTATTCATAACGCACTACACCTTTTTATCGCGTTAAACGCCTTTTCTCGACGAGAAAAGCACAATTTTATCAAAAACAAACAAAACAAGAAAAATGAATCTATTCAACAAGTCTGCAACACGTCCTTAAGAGTTATATGATTTCACCCAATGTCAATATGTAATTTCTCCAGTTCTGATCATTTTTTAGGTTGTTGGTAGCTTGGTCAATGCCAAAACACAGTGAGATCTTTTTATGGCTTTAAACGCGTTTTCTCCTCGAGAGAAACATGATTTCACTAAAAACGTTATAGTTTAAACATGCCTGTTTGTACATGTGTGCAAACACTCCGAGCCTTAAGATAGGGGTTTCACCAATGTGTTTTTTGGTGAGAAACCTTCTATTTCAAGGTTCTGTGCGTTTTCAGACAAGTACAATATGTATTTATAGTGTTTCTGATGAAATCCCTCCTTTTAATGCATTTTCTCACAGAAAACGAGTCTCTCGCCATGGGAACATGGCTTTTTTGAAAAAGCATATTCTGGTCGAGAAATCGTGTTTTAAGCAATAAAAACGACTCCCGGCCTTATTTAGTTCACATTTGTACTTTTGGTAAGCTAGCCCGTATTCATAACGCACTAAACCTTTTTATCGCGTTAAACGCCTTTTCTCGACGAGAAAAGCACAATTTCATCAAAAACAAACAAAACAAGAAAAATGAATCTATTCAACAAGTCTGCAACACGTCCTTAAGAGTTACATGATTTCACCCAATGTCAATATGTAATTTCTCCAGTTCTGATCATTTTTTAGGTTTGTTGGTAGCTTGGTCAATGCCAAAACACAGTGAGATCTTTTTATGGCTTTAAACGCGTTTTCTCCTCGAGAGAAACATGATTTCACTAAAAACGTTATAGTTTAAACATGCCTGTTTGTACATGTGTGCAAACACTCCGAGCCTTAAGATAGGGGTTTCACCAATGTGTTTTTTGGTGAGAAACCTTCTATTTCAAGGTTCTGTGCGTTTTCAGACAAGTACAATATGTATTTATAGTGTTTCTGATGAAATCCCTCCTTTTAATGCATTTTCTCACAGAAAACGAGTCTCTCGCCATGGGAACATGGCTTTTTTGAAAAAGCATATTCTGGTCGAGAAATCGTGTTTTAAGCAATAAAAACGACTCCCGGCCTTATTTAGTTCACATTTGTACTTTTGGTAAGCTAGCCCGTATTCATAACGCACTAAACCTTTTTATCGCGTTAAACGCCTTTTCTCGACGAGAAAAGCACAATTTCATCAAAAACAAACAAAACAAGAAAAATGAATCTATTCAACAAGTCTGCAACACGTCCTTAAGAGTTACATGATTTCACCCAATGTCAATATGTAATTTCTCCAGTTCTGATCATTTTTTTAGGTTGTTGGTAGCTTGGTCAATGCCAAAACACAGTGAGATCTTTTTATGGCTTTAAACGCGTTTTCTCCTCGAGAGAAACATGATTTCACTAAAAACGTTATAGTTTAAACATGCCTGTTTGTACATGTGTGCAAACACTCAGAGCCTTAAGATAGGGGTTTCACCAATGTGTTTTTTGGTGAGAAACCTTCTATTTCAAGGTTCTGTGCGTTTTCAGACAAGTACAATATGTATTTATAGTGTTTCTGATGAAATCCCTCCTTTTAATGCATTTTCTCACAGAAAACGAGTCTCTCGCCATGGGAACATGGCTTTTTTGAAAAAGCATATTCTGGTCGAGAAATCGTGTTTTAAGCAATAAAAACGACTCCCGGCCTTATTTAGTTCACATTTGTGCTTTTGGTAAGCTAGCCCGTATTCATAACGCACTACACCTTTTTATCGCGTTAAACGCCTTTTCTCGACGAGAAAAGCACAATTTCATCAAAAACAAACAAAACAAGAAAAATGAATCTATTCAACAAGTCTGCAACACGTCCTTAAGAGTTACATGATTTCACCCAATGTCAATATGTAATTTCTCCAGTTCTGATCATTTTTTAGGTTGTTGGTAGCTTGGTCAATGCCAAAACACAGTGAGATCTTTTTATGGCTTTAAACGCGTTTTCTCCTCGAGAGAAACATGATTTCACTAAAAACGTTATAGTTTAAACATGCCTGTTTGTACATGTGTGCAAACACTCCGAGCCTTAAGATAGGGGTTTCACCAATGTGTTTTTTGGTGAGAAACCTTCTATTTCAAGGTTCTGTGCGTTTTCAGACAAGTACAATATGTATTTATAGTGTTTCTGATGAAATCCCTCCTTTTAATGCATTTTCTCACAGAAAACGAGTCTCTCGCCATGGGAACATGGCTTTTTTGAAAAAGCATATTCTGGTCGAGAAATCGTGTTTTAAGCAATAAAAACGACTCCCGGCCTTATTTAGTTCACATTTGTACTTTTGGTAAGCTAGCCCGTATTCATAACGCACTAAACCTTTTTATCGCGTTAAACGCCTTTTCTCGACGAGAAAAGCACAATTTCATCAAAAACAAACAAAACAAGAAAAATGAATCTATTCAACAAGTCTGCAACACGTCCTTAAGAGTTACATGATTTCACCCAATGTCAATATGTAATTTCTCCAGTTCTGATCATTTTTTTAGGTTGTTGGTAGCTTGGTCAATGCCAAAACACAGTGAGATCTTTTTATGGCTTTAAACGCGTTTTCTCCTCGAGAGAAACATGATTTCACTAAAAACGTTATAGTTTAAACATGCCTGTTTGTACATGTGTGCAAACACTCAGAGCCTTAAGATAGGGGTTTCACCAATGTGTTTTTTGGTGAGAAACCTTCTATTTCAAGGTTCTGTGCGTTTTCAGACAAGTACAATATGTATTTATAGTGTTTCTGATGAAATCCCTCCTTTTAATGCATTTTCTCACAGAAAACGAGTCTCTCGCCATGGGAACATGGCTTTTTTGAAAAAGCATATTCTGGTCGAGAAATCGTGTTTTAAGCAATAAAAACGACTCCCGGCCTTATTTAGTTCACATTTGTACTTTTGGTAAGCTAGCCCGTATTCATAACGCACTAAACCTTTTTATCGCGTTAAACGCCTTTTCTCGACGAGAAAAGCACAATTTCATCAAAAACAAACAAAACAAGAAAAATGAATCTATTCAACAAGTCTGCAACACGTCCTTAAGAGTTACATGATTTCACCCAATGTCAATATGTAATTTCTCCAGTTCTGATCATTTTTTAGGTTTGTTGGTAGCTTGGTCAATGCCAAAACACAGTGAGATCTTTTTATGGCTTTAAACGCGTTTTCTCCTCGAGAGAAACATGATTTCACTAAAAACGTTATAGTTTAAACATGCCTGTTTGTACATGTGTGCAAACACTCCGAGCCTTAAGATAGGGGTTTCACCAATGTGTTTTTTGGTGAGAAACCTTCTATTTCAAGGTTCTGTGCGTTTTCAGACAAGTACAATATGTATTTATAGTGTTTCTGATGAAATCCCTCCTTTTAATGCATTTTCTCACAGAAAACGAGTCTCTCGCCATGGGAACATGGCTTTTTTGAAAAAGCATATTCTGGTCGAGAAATCGTGTTTTAAGCAATAAAAACGACTCCCGGCCTTATTTAGTTCACATTTGTGCTTTTGGTAAGCTAGCCCGTATTCATAACGCACTACACCTTTTTATCGCGTTAAACGCCTTTTCTCGACGAGAAAAGCACAATTTCATCAAAAACAAACAAAACAAGAAAAATGAATCTATTCAACAAGTCTGCAACACGTCCTTAAGAGTTACATGATTTCACCCAATGTCAATATGTAATTTCTCCAGTTCTGATCATTTTTTAGGTTGTTGGTAGCTTGGTCAATGCCAAAACACAGTGAGATCTTTTTATGGCTTTAAACGCGTTTTCTCCTCGAGAGAAACATGATTTCACTAAAAACGTTATAGTTTAAACATGCCTGTTTGTACATGTGTGCAAACACTCCGAGCCTTAAGATAGGGGTTTCACCAATGTGTTTTTTGGTGAGAAACCTTCTATTTCAAGGTTCTGTGCGTTTTCAGACAAGTACAATATGTATTTATAGTGTTTCTGATGAAATCCCTCCTTTTAATGCATTTTCTCACAGAAAACGAGTCTCTCGCCATGGGAACATGGCTTTTTTGAAAAAGCATATTCTGGTCGAGAAATCGTGTTTTAAGCAATAAAAACGACTCCCGGCCTTATTTAGTTCACATTTGTACTTTTGGTAAGCTAGCCCGTATTCATAACGCACTAAACCTTTTTATCGCGTTAAACGCCTTTTCTCGACGAGAAAAGCACAATTTCATCAAAAACAAACAAAACAAGAAAAATGAATCTATTCAACAAGTCTGCAACACGTCCTTAAGAGTTACATGATTTCACCCAATGTCAATATGTAATTTCTCCAGTTCTGATCATTTTTTTAGGTTGTTGGTAGCTTGGTCAATGCCAAAACACAGTGAGATCTTTTTATGGCTTTAAACGCGTTTTCTCCTCGAGAGAAACATGATTTCACTAAAAACGTTATAGTTTAAACATGCCTGTTTGTACATGTGTGCAAACACTCAGAGCCTTAAGATAGGGGTTTCACCAATGTGTTTTTTGGTGAGAAACCTTCTATTTCAAGGTTCTGTGCGTTTTCAGACAAGTACAATATGTATTTATAGTGTTTCTGATGAAATCCCTCCTTTTAATGCATTTTCTCACAGAAAACGAGTCTCTCGCCATGGGAACATGGCTTTTTTGAAAAAGCATATTCTGGTCGAGAAATCGTGTTTTAAGCAATAAAAACGACTCCCGGCCTTATTTAGTTCACATTTGTACTTTTGGTAAGCTAGCCCGTATTCATAACGCACTAAACCTTTTTATCGCGTTAAACGCCTTTTCTCGACGAGAAAAGCACAATTTCATCAAAAACAAACAAAACAAGAAAAATGAATCTATTCAACAAGTCTGCAACACGTCCTTAAGAGTTACATGATTTCACCCAATGTCAATATGTAATTTCTCCAGTTCTGATCATTTTTTAGGTTTGTTGGTAGCTTGGTCAATGCCAAAACACAGTGAGATCTTTTTATGGCTTTAAACGCGTTTTCTCCTCGAGAGAAACATGATTTCACTAAAAACGTTATAGTTTAAACATGCCTGTTTGTACATGTGTGCAAACACTCCGAGCCTTAAGATAGGGGTTTCACCAATGTGTTTTTTGGTGAGAAACCTTCTATTTCAAGGTTCTGTGCGTTTTCAGACAAGTACAATATGTATTTATAGTGTTTCTGATGAAATCCTTCCTTTTAATGCATTTTCTCACAGAAAACGAGTCTCTCGCCATGGGAACATGGCTTTTTTGAAAAAGCATATTCTGGTCGAGAAATCGTGTTTTAAGCAATAAAAACGACTCCCGGCCTTATTTAGTTCACATTTGTACTTTTGGTAAGCTAGCCCGTATTCATAACGCACTAAACCTTTTTATCGCGTTAAACGCCTTTTCTCGACGAGAAAAGCACAATTTCATCAAAAACAAACAAAACAAGAAAAATGAATCTATTCAACAAGTCTGCAACACGTCCTTAAGAGTTACATGATTTCACCCAATGTCAATATGTAATTTCTCCAGTTCTGATCATTTTTTTAGGTTGTTGGTAGCTTGGTCAATGCCAAAACACAGTGAGATCTTTTTATGGCTTTAAACGCGTTTTCTCCTCGAGAGAAACATGATTTCACTAAAAACGTTATAGTTTAAACATGCCTGTTTGTACATGTGTGCAAACACTCAGAGCCTTAAGATAGGGGTTTCACCAATGTGTTTTTTGGTGAGAAACCTTCTATTTCAAGGTTCTGTGCGTTTTCAGACAAGTACAATATGTATTTATAGTGTTTCTGATGAAATCCCTCCTTTTAATGCATTTTCTCACAGAAAACGAGTCTCTCGCCATGGGAACATGGCTTTTTTGAAAAAGCATATTCTGGTCGAGAAATCGTGTTTTAAGCAATAAAAACGACTCCCGGCCTTATTTAGTTCACATTTGTACTTTTGGTAAGCTAGCCCGTATTCATAACGCACTAAACCTTTTTATCGCGTTAAACGCCTTTTCTCGACGAGAAAAGCACAATTTCATCAAAAACAAACAAAACAAGAAAAATGAATCTATTCAACAAGTCTGCAACACGTCCTTAAGAGTTACATGATTTCACCCAATGTCAATATGTAATTTCTCCAGTTCTGATCATTTTTTTAGGTTGTTGGTAGCTTGGTCAATGCCAAAACACAGTGAGATCTTTTTATGGCTTTAAACGCGTTTTCTCCTCGAGAGAAACATGATTTCACTAAAAACGTTATAGTTTAAACATGCCTGTTTGTACATGTGTGCAAACACTCAGAGCCTTAAGATAGGGGTTTCACCAATGTGTTTTTTGGTGAGAAACCTTCTATTTCAAGGTTCTGTGCGTTTTCAGACAAGTACAATATGTATTTATAGTGTTTCTGATGAAATCCCTCCTTTTAATGCATTTTCTCACAGAAAACGAGTCTCTCGCCATGGGAACATGGCTTTTTTGAAAAAGCATATTCTGGTCGAGAAATCGTGTTTTAAGCAATAAAAACGACTCCCGGCCTTATTTAGTTCACATTTGTGCTTTTGGTAAGCTAGCCCGTATTCATAACGCACTACACCTTTTTATCGCGTTAAACGCCTTTTCTCGACGAGAAAAGCACAATTTCATCAAAAACAAACAAAACAAGAAAAATGAATCTATTCAACAAGTCTGCAACACGTCCTTAAGAGTTACATGATTTCACCCAATGTCAATATGTAATTTCTCCAGTTCTGATCATTTTTTAGGTTGTTGGTAGCTTGGTCAATGCCAAAACACAGTGAGATCTTTTTATGGCTTTAAACGCGTTTTCTCCTCGAGAGAAACATGATTTCACTAAAAACGTTATAGTTTAAACATGCCTGTTTGTACATGTGTGCAAACACTCCGAGCCTTAAGATAGGGGTTTCACCAATGTGTTTTTTGGTGAGAAACCTTCTATTTCAAGGTTCTGTGCGTTTTCAGACAAGTACAATATGTATTTATAGTGTTTCTGATGAAATCCCTCCTTTTAATGCATTTTCTCACAGAAAACGAGTCTCTCGCCATGGGAACATGGCTTTTTTGAAAAAGCATATTCTGGTCGAGAAATCGTGTTTAAAGCAATAAAAACGACTCCCGGCCTTATTTAGTTCACATTTGTACTTTTGGTAAGCTAGCCCGTATTCATAACGCACTAAACCTTTTTATCGCGTTAAACGCCTTTTCTCGACGAGAAAAGCACAATTTCATCAAAAACAAACAAAACAAGAAAAATGAATGTATTCAACAAGTCTGCAACACGTCCTTAAGAGTTACATGATTTCACCCAATGTCAATATGTAATTTCTCCAGTTCTGATCATTTTTTAGGTTTGTTGGTAGCTTGGTCAATGCCAAAACACAGTGAGATCTTTTTATGGCTTTAAACGCGTTTTCTCCTCGAGAGAAACATGATTTCACTAAAAACGTTATAGTTTAAACATGCCTGTTTGTACATGTGTGCAAACACTCCGAGCCTTAAGATAGGGGTTTCACCAATGTGTTTTTTGGTGAGAAACCTTCTATTTCAAGGTTCTGTGCGTTTTCAGACAAGTACAATATGTATTTATAGTGTTTCTGATGAAATCCCTCCTTTTAATGCATTTTCTCACAGAAAACGAGTCTCTCGCCATGGGAACATGGCTTTTTTGAAAAAGCATATTCTGGTCGAGAAATCGTGTTTTAAGCAATAAAAACGACTCCCGGCCTTATTTAGTTCACATTTGTACTTTTGGTAAGCTAGCCCGTATTCATAACGCACTAAACCTTTTTATCGCGTTAAACGCCTTTTCTCGACGAGAAAAGCACAATTTCATCAAAAACAAACAAAACAAGAAAAATGAATCTATTCAACAAGTCTGCAACACGTCCTTAAGAGTTACATGATTTCACCCAATGTCAATATGTAATTTCTCCAGTTCTGATCATTTTTTTAGGTTGTTGGTAGCTTGGTCAATGCCAAAACACAGTGAGATCTTTTTATGGCTTTAAACGCGTTTTCTCCTCGAGAGAAACATGATTTCACTAAAAACGTTATAGTTTAAACATGCCTGTTTGTACATGTGTGCAAACACTCCGAGCCTTAAGATAGGGGTTTCACCAATGTGTTTTTTGGTGAGAAACCTTCTATTTCAAGGTTCTGTGCGTTTTCAGACAAGTACAATATGTATTTATAGTGTTTCTGATGAAATCCCTCCTTTTAATGCATTTTCTCACAGAAAACGAGTCTCTCGCCATGGGAACATGGCTTTTTTGAAAAAGCATATTCTGGTCGAGAAATCGTGTTTTAAGCAATAAAAACGACTCCCGGCCTTATTTAGTTCACATTTGTGCTTTTGGTAAGCTAGCCCGTATTCATAACGCACTACACCTTTTTATCGCGTTAAACGCCTTTTCTCGACGAGAAAAGCACAATTTTATCAAAAACAAACAAAACAAGAAAAATGAATCTATTCAACAAGTCTGCAACACGTCCTTAAGAGTTATATGATTTCACCCAATGTCAATATGTAATTTCTCCAGTTCTGATCATTTTTTAGGTTGTTGGTAGCTTGGTCAATGCCAAAACACAGTGAGATCTTTTTATGGCTTTAAACGCGTTTTCTCCTCGAGAGAAACATGATTTCACTAAAAACGTTATAGTTTAAACATGCCTGTTTGTACATGTGTGCAAACACTCCGAGCCTTAAGATAGGGGTTTCACCAATGTGTTTTTTGGTGAGAAACCTTCTATTTCAAGGTTCTGTGCGTTTTCAGACAAGTACAATATGTATTTATAGTGTTTCTGATGAAATCCCTCCTTTTAATGCATTTTCTCACAGAAAACGAGTCTCTCGCCATGGGAACATGGCTTTTTTGAAAAAGCATATTCTGGTCGAGAAATCGTGTTTTAAGCAATAAAAACGACTCCCGGCCTTATTTAGTTCACATTTGTACTTTTGGTAAGCTAGCCCGTATTCATAACGCACTAAACCTTTTTATCGCGTTAAACGCCTTTTCTCGACGAGAAAAGCACAATTTCATCAAAAACAAACAAAACAAGAAAAATGAATCTATTCAACAAGTCTGCAACACGTCCTTAAGAGTTACATGATTTCACCCAATGTCAATATGTAATTTCTCCAGTTCTGATCATTTTTTAGGTTTGTTGGTAGCTTGGTCAATGCCAAAACACAGTGAGATCTTTTTATGGCTTTAAACGCGTTTTCTCCTCGAGAGAAACATGATTTCACTAAAAACGTTATAGTTTAAACATGCCTGTTTGTACATGTGTGCAAACACTCCGAGCCTTAAGATAGGGGTTTCACCAATGTGTTTTTTGGTGAGAAACCTTCTATTTCAAGGTTCTGTGCGTTTTCAGACAAGTACAATATGTATTTATAGTGTTTCTGATGAAATCCCTCCTTTTAATGCATTTTCTCACAGAAAACGAGTCTCTCGCCATGGGAACATGGCTTTTTTGAAAAAGCATATTCTGGTCGAGAAATCGTGTTTTAAGCAATAAAAACGACTCCCGGCCTTATTTAGTTCACATTTGTACTTTTGGTACGCTAGCCCGTATTCATAACGCACTAAACCTTTTTATCGCGTTAAACGCCTTTTCTCGACGAGAAAAGCACAATTTCATCAAAAACAAACAAAACAAGAAAAATGAATCTATTCAACAAGTCTGCAACACGTCCTTAAGAGTTACATGATTTCACCCAATGTCAATATGTAATTTCTCCAGTTCTGATCATTTTTTTAGGTTGTTGGTAGCTTGGTCAATGCCAAAACACAGTGAGATCTTTTTATGGCTTTAAACGCGTTTTCTCCTCGAGAGAAACATGATTTCACTAAAAACGTTATAGTTTAAACATGCCTGTTTGTACATGTGTGCAAACACTCCGAGCCTTAAGATAGGGGTTTCACCAATGTGTTTTTTGGTGAGAAACCTTCTATTTCAAGGTTCTGTGCGTTTTCAGACAAGTACAATATGTATTTATAGTGTTTCTGATGAAATCCCTCCTTTTAATGCATTTTCTCACAGAAAACGAGTCTCTCGCCATGGGAACATGGCTTTTTTGAAAAAGCATATTCTGGTCGAGAAATCGTGTTTTAAGCAATAAAAACGACTCCCGGCCTTATTTAGTTCACATTTGTACTTTTGGTAAGCTAGCCCGTATTCATAACGCACTAAACCTTTTTATCGCGTTAAACGCCTTTTCTCGACGAGAAAAGCACAATTTCATCAAAAACAAACAAAACAAGAAAAATGAATCTATTCAACAAGTCTGCAACACGTCCTTAAGAGTTACATGATTTCACCCAATGTCAATATGTAATTTCTCCAGTTCTGATCATTTTTTAGGTTGTTGGTAGCTTGGTCAATGCCAAAACACAGTGAGATCTTTTTATGGCTTTAAACGCGTTTTCTCCTCGAGAGAAACATGATTTCACTAAAAACGTTATAGTTTAAACATGCCTGTTTGTACATGTGTGCAAACACTCCGAGCCTTAAGATAGGGGTTTCACCAATGTGTTTTTTGGTGAGAAACCTTCTATTTCAAGGTTCTGTGCGTTTTCAGACAAGTACAATATGTATTTATAGTGTTTCTGATGATATCCCTCCTTTTAATGCATTTTCTCACAGAAAACGAGTCTCTCGCCATGGGAACATGGCTTTTTTGAAAAAGCATATTCTGGTCGAGAAATCGTGTTTTAAGCAATAAAAACGACTCCCGGCCTTATTTAGTTCACATTTGTGCTTTTGGTAAGCTAGCCCGTATTCATAACGCACTACACCTTTTTATCGCGTTAAACGCCTTTTCTCGACGAGAAAAGCACAATTTCATCAAAAACAAACAAAACAAGAAAAATGAATGTATTCAACAAGTCTGCAACACGTCCTTAAGAGTTACATGATTTCACCCAATGTCAATATGTAATTTCTCCAGTTCTGATCATTTTTTAGGTTTGTTGGTAGCTTGGTCAATGCCAAAACACAGTGAGATCTTTTTATGGCTTTAAACGCGTTTTCTCCTCGAGAGAAACATGATTTCACTAAAAACGTTATAGTTTAAACATGCCTGTTTGTACATGTGTGCAAACACTCCGAGCCTTAAGATAGGGGTTTCACCAATGTGTTTTTTGGTTAGAAACCTTCTATTTCAAGGTTCTGTGCGTTTTCAGACAAGTACAATATGTATTTATAGTGTTTCTGATGAAATCCCTCCTTTTAATGCATTTTCTCACAGAAAACGAGTCTCTCGCCATGGGAACATGGCTTTTTTGAAAAAGCATATTCTGGTCGAGAAATCGTGTTTTAAGCAATAAAAACGACTCCCGGCCTTATTTAGTTCACATTTGTACTTTTGGTAAGCTAGCCCGTATTCATAACGCACTAAACCTTTTTATCGCGTTAAACGCCTTTTCTCGACGAGAAAAGCACAATTTCATCAAAAACAAACAAAACAAGAAAAATGAATCTATTCAACAAGTCTGCAACACGTCCTTAAGAGTTACATGATTTCACCCAATGTCAATATGTAATTTCTCCAGTTCTGATCATTTTTTTAGGTTGTTGGTAGCTTGGTCAATGCCAAAACACAGTGAGATCTTTTTATGGCTTTAAACGCGTTTTCTCCTCGAGAGAAACATGATTTCACTAAAAACGTTATAGTTTAAACATGCCTGTTTGTACATGTGTGCAAACACTCAGAGCCTTAAGATAGGGGTTTCACCAATGTGTTTTTTGGTGAGAAACCTTCTATTTCAAGGTTCTGTGCGTTTTCAGACAAGTACAATATGTATTTATAGTGTTTCTGATGAAATCCCTCCTTTTAATGCATTTTCTCACAGAAAACGAGTCTCTCGCCATGGGAACATGGCTTTTTTGAAAAAGCATATTCTGGTCGAGAAATCGTGTTTTAAGCAATAAAAACGACTCCCGGCCTTATTTAGTTCACATTTGTGCTTTTGGTAAGCTAGCCCGTATTCATAACGCACTACACCTTTTTATCGCGTTAAACGCCTTTTCTCGACGAGAAAAGCACAATTTTATCAAAAACAAACAAAACAAGAAAAATGAATCTATTCAACAAGTCTGCAACACGTCCTTAAGAGTTATATGATTTCACCCAATGTCAATATGTAATTTCTCCAGTTCTGATCATTTTTTAGGTTGTTGGTAGCTTGGTCAATGCCAAAACACAGTGAGATCTTTTTATGGCTTTAAACGCGTTTTCTCCTCGAGAGAAACATGATTTCACTAAAAACGTTATAGTTTAAACATGCCTGTTTGTACATGTGTGCAAACACTCCGAGCCTTAAGATAGGGGTTTCACCAATGTGTTTTTTGGTGAGAAACCTTCTATTTCAAGGTTCTGTGCGTTTTCAGACAAGTACAATATGTATTTATAGTGTTTCTGATGAAATCCCTCCTTTTAATGCATTTTCTCACAGAAAACGAGTCTCTCGCCATGGGAACATGGCTTTTTTGAAAAAGCATATTCTGGTCGAGAAATCGTGTTTTAAGCAATAAAAACGACTCCCGGCCTTATTGAGTTCACATTTGTACTTTTGGTAAGCTAGCCCGTATTCATAACGCACTAAACCTTTTTATCGCGTTAAACGCCTTTTCTCGACGAGAAAAGCACAATTTCATCAAAAACAAACAAAACAAGAAAAATGAATCTATTCAACAAGTCTGCAACACGTCCTTAAGAGTTACATGATTTCACCCAATGTCAATATGTAATTTCTCCAGTTCTGATCATTTTTTTAGGTTGTTGGTAGCTTGGTCAATGCCAAAACACAGTGAGATCTTTTTATGGCTTTAAACGCGTTTTCTCCTCGAGAGAAACATGATTTCACTAAAAACGTTATAGTTTAAACATGCCTGTTTGTACATGTGTGCAAACACTCCGAGCCTTAAGATAGGGGTTTCACCAATGTGTTTTTTGGTGAGAAACCTTCTATTTCAAGGTTCTGTGCGTTTTCAGACAAGTACAATATGTATTTATAGTGTTTCTGATGAAATCCCTCCTTTTAATGCATTTTCTCACAGAAAACGAGTCTCTCGCCATGGGAACATGGCTTTTTTGAAAAAGCATATTCTGGTCGAGAAATCGTGTTTTAAGCAATAAAAACGACTCCCGGCCTTATTTAGTTCACATTTGTACTTTTGGTAAGCTAGCCCGTATTCATAACGCACTAAACCTTTTTATCGCGTTAAACGCCTTTTCTCGACGAGAAAAGCACAATTTCATCAAAAACAAACAAAACAAGAAAAATGAATCTATTCAACAAGTCTGCAACACGTCCTTAAGAGTTACATGATTTCACCCAATGTCAATATGTAATTTCTCCAGTTCTGATCATTTTTTAGGTTGTTGGTAGCTTGGTCAATGCCAAAACACAGTGAGATCTTTTTATGGCTTTAAACGCGTTTTCTCCTCGAGAGAAACATGATTTCACTAAAAACGTTATAGTTTAAACATGCCTGTTTGTACATGTGTGCAAACACTCCGAGCCTTAAGATAGGGGTTTCACCAATGTGTTTTTTGGTGAGAAACCTTCTATTTCAAGGTTCTGTGCGTTTTCAGACAAGTACAATATGTATTTATAGTGTTTCTGATGAAATCCCTCCTTTTAATGCATTTTCTCACAGAAAACGAGTCTCTCGCCATGGGAACATGGCTTTTTTGAAAAAGCATATTCTGGTCGAGAAATCGTGTTTTAAGCAATAAAAACGACTCCCGGCCTTATTTAGTTCACATTTGTACTTTTGGTAAGCTAGCCCGTATTCATAACGCACTAAACCTTTTTATCGCGTTAAACGCCTTTTCTCGACGAGAAAAGCACAATTTCATCAAAAACAAACAAAACAAGAAAAATGAATGTATTCAACAAGTCTGCAACACGTCCTTAAGAGTTACATGATTTCACCCAATGTCAATATGTAATTTCTCCAGTTCTGATCATTTTTTAGGTTTGTTGGTAGCTTGGTCAATGCCAAAACACAGTGAGATCTTTTTATGGCTTTAAACGCGTTTTCTCCTCGAGAGAAACATGATTTCACTAAAAACGTTATAGTTTAAACATGCCTGTTTGTACATGTGTGCAAACACTCCGAGCCTTAAGATAGGGGTTTCACCAATGTGTTTTTTGGTGAGAAACCTTCTATTTCAAGGTTCTGTGCGTTTTCAGACAAGTACAATATGTATTTATAGTGTTTCTGATGAAATCCCTCCTTTTAATGCATTTTCTCACAGAAAACGAGTCTCTCGCCATGGGAACATGGCTTTTTTGAAAAAGCATATTCTGGTCGAGAAATCGTGTTTTAAGCAATAAAAACGACTCCCGGCCTTATTTAGTTCACATTTGTGCTTTTGGTAAGCTAGCCCGTATTCATAACGCACTACACCTTTTTATCGCGTTAAACGCCTTTTCTCGACGAGAAAAGCACAATTTTATCAAAAACAAACAAAACAAGAAAAATGAATCTATTCAACAAGTCTGCAACACGTCCTTAAGAGTTATATGATTTCACCCAATGTCAATATGTAATTTCTCCAGTTCTGATCATTTTTTAGGTTGTTGGTAGCTTGGTCAATGCCAAAACACAGTGAGATCTTTTTATGGCTTTAAACGCGTTTTCTCCTCGAGAGAAACATGATTTCACTAAAAACGTTATAGTTTAAACATGCCTGTTTGTACATGTGTGCAAACACTCCGAGCCTTAAGATAGGGGTTTCACCAATGTGTTTTTTGGTGAGAAACCTTCTATTTCAAGGTTCTGTGCGTTTTCAGACAAGTACAATATGTATTTATAGTGTTTCTGATGAAATCCCTCCTTTTAATGCATTTTCTCACAGAAAACGAGTCTCTCGCCATGGGAACATGGCTTTTTTGAAAAAGCATATTCTGGTCGAGAAATCGTGTTTTAAGCAATAAAAACGACTCCCGGCCTTATTTAGTTCACATTTGTACTTTTGGTAAGCTAGCCCGTATTCATAACGCACTAAACCTTTTTATCGCGTTAAACGCCTTTTCTCGACGAGAAAAGCACAATTTTATCAAAAACAAACAAAACAAGAAAAATGAATCTATTCAACAAGTCTGCAACACGTCCTTAAGAGTTATATGATTTCACCCAATGTCAATATGTAATTTCTCCAGTTCTGATCATTTTTTAGGTTGTTGGTAGCTTGGTCAATGCCAAAACACAGTGAGATCTTTTTATGGCTTTAAACGCGTTTTCTCCTCGAGAGAAACATGATTTCACTAAAAACGTTATAGTTTAAACATGCCTGTTTGTACATGTGTGCAAACACTCCGAGCCTTAAGATAGGGGTTTCACCAATGTGTTTTTTGGTGAGAAACCTTCTATTTCAAGGTTCTGTGCGTTTTCAGACAAGTACAATATGTATTTATAGTGTTTCTGATGAAATCCCTCCTTTTAATGCATTTTCTCACAGAAAACGAGTCTCTCGCCATGGGAACATGGCTTTTTTGAAAAAGCATATTCTGGTCGAGAAATCGTGTTTTAAGCAATAAAAACGACTCCCGGCCTTATTTAGTTCACATTTGTACTTTTGGTAAGCTAGCCCGTATTCATAACGCACTAAACCTTTTTATCGCGTTAAACGCCTTTTCTCGACCAGAAAAGCACAATTTCATCAAAAACAAACAAAACAAGAAAAATGAATCTATTCAACAAGTCTGCAACACGTCCTTAAGAGTTACATGATTTCACCCAATGTCAATATGTAATTTCTCCAGTTCTGATCATTTTTTTAGGTTGTTGGTAGCTTGGTCAATGCCAAAACACAGTGAGATCTTTTTATGGCTTTAAACGCGTTTTCTCCTCGAGAGAAACATGATTTCACTAAAAACGTTATAGTTTAAACATGCCTGTTTGTACATGTGTGCAAACACTCAGAGCCTTAAGATAGGGGTTTCACCAATGTGTTTTTTGGTGAGAAACCTTCTATTTCAAGGTTCTGTGCGTTTTCAGACAAGTACAATATGTATTTATAGTGTTTCTGATGAAATCCCTCCTTTTAATGCATTTTCTCACAGAAAACGAGTCTCTCGCCATGGGAACATGGCTTTTTTGAAAAAGCATATTCTGGTCGAGAAATCGTGTTTTAAGCAATAAAAACGACTCCCGGCCTTATTTAGTTCACATTTGTACTTTTGGTAAGCTAGCCCGTATTCATAACGCACTAAACCTTTTTATCGCGTTAAACGCCTTTTCTCGACGAGAAAAGCACAATTTCATCAAAAACAAACAAAACAAGAAAAATGAATCTATTCAACAAGTCTGCAACACGTCCTTAAGAGTTACATGATTTCACCCAATGTCAATATGTAATTTCTCCAGTTCTGATCATTTTTTAGGTTGTTGGTAGCTTGGTCAATGCCAAAACACAGTGAGATCTTTTTATGGCTTTAAACGCGTTTTCTCCTCGAGAGAAACATGATTTCACTAAAAACGTTATAGTTTAAACATGCCTGTTTGTACATGTGTGCAAACACTCCGAGCCTTAAGATAGGGGTTTCACCAATGTGTTTTTTGGTGAGAAACCTTCTATTTCAAGGTTCTGTGCGTTTTCAGACAAGTACAATATGTATTTATAGTGTTTCTGATGAAATCCCTCCTTTTAATGCATTTTCTCACAGAAAACGAGTCTCTCGCCATGGGAACATGGCTTTTTTGAAAAAGCATATTCTGGTCGAGAAATCGTGTTTTAAGCAATAAAAACGACTCCCGGCCTTATTTAGTTCACATTTGTACTTTTGGTAAGCTAGCCCGTATTCATAACGCACTAAACCTTTTTATCGCGTTAAACGCCTTTTCTCGACGAGAAAAGCACAATTTCATCAAAAACAAACAAAACAAGAAAAATGAATGTATTCAACAAGTCTGCAACACGTCCTTAAGAGTTACATGATTTCACCCAATGTCAATATGTAATTTCTCCAGTTCTGATCATTTTTTAGGTTTGTTGGTAGCTTGGTCAATGCCAAAACACAGTGAGATCTTTTTATGGCTTTAAACGCGTTTTCTCCTCGAGAGAAACATGATTTCACTAAAAACGTTATAGTTTAAACATGCCTGTTTGTACATGTGTGCAAACACTCCGAGCCTTAAGATAGGGGTTTCACCAATGTGTTTTTTGGTGAGAAACCTTCTATTTCAAGGTTCTGTGCGTTTTCAGACAAGTACAATATGTATTTATAGTGTTTCTGATGAAATCCCTCCTTTTAATGCATTTTCTCACAGAAAACGAGTCTCTCGCCATGGGAACATGGCTTTTTTGAAAAAGCATATTCTGGTCGAGAAATCGTGTTTTAAGCAATAAAAACGACTCCCGGCCTTATTTAGTTCACATTTGTACTTTTGGTAAGCTAGCCCGTATTCATAACGCACTAAACCTTTTTATCGCGTTAAACGCCTTTTCTCGACGAGAAAAGCACAATTTCATCAAAAACAAACAAAACAAGAAAAATGAATCTATTCAACAAGTCTGCAACACGTCCTTAAGAGTTACATGATTTCACCCAATGTCAATATGTAATTTCTCCAGTTCTGATCATTTTTTAGGTTGTTGGTAGCTTGGTCAATGCCAAAACACAGTGAGATCTTTTTATGGCTTTAAACGCGTTTTCTCCTCGAGAGAAACATGATTTCACTAAAAACGTTATAGTTTAAACATGCCTGTTTGTACATGTGTGCAAACACTCCGAGCCTTAAGATAGGGGTTTCACCAATGTGTTTTTTGGTGAGAAACCTTCTATTTCAAGGTTCTGTGCGTTTTCAGACAAGTACAATATGTATTTATAGTGTTTCTGATGAAAGCCCTCCTTTTAATGCATTTTCTCACAGAAAACGAGTCTCTCGCCATGGGAACATGGCTTTTTTGAAAAAGCATATTCTGGTCGAGAAATCGTGTTTTAAGCAATAAAAACGACTCCCGGCCTTATTTAGTTCACATTTGTACTTTTGGTAAGCTAGCCCGTATTCATAACGCACTAAACCTTTTTATCGCGTTAAACGCCTTTTCTCGACGAGAAAAGCACAATTTCATCAAAAACAAACAAAACAAGAAAAATGAATCTATTCAACAAGTCTGCAACACGTCCTTAAGAGTTACATGATTTCACCCAATGTCAATATGTAATTTCTCCAGTTCTGATCATTTTTTTAGGTTGTTGGTAGCTTGGTCAATGCCAAAACACAGTGAGATCTTTTTATGGCTTTAAACGCGTTTTCTCCTCGAGAGAAACATGATTTCACTAAAAACGTTATAGTTTAAACATGCCTGTTTGTACATGTGTGCAAACACTCAGAGCCTTAAGATAGGGGTTTCACCAATGTGTTTTTTGGTGAGAAACCTTCTATTTCAAGGTTCTGTGCGTTTTCAGACAAGTACAATATGTATTTATAGTGTTTCTGATGAAATCCCTCCTTTTAATGCATTTTCTCACAGAAAACGAGTCTCTCGCCATGGGAACATGGCTTTTTTGAAAAAGCATATTCTGGTCGAGAAATCGTGTTTTAAGCAATAAAAACGACTCCCGGCCTTATTTAGTTCACATTTGTACTTTTGGTAAGCTAGCCCGTATTCATAACGCACTAAACCTTTTTATCGCGTTAAACGCCTTTTCTCGACGAGAAAAGCACAATTTCATCAAAAACAAACAAAACAAGAAAAATGAATCTATTCAACAAGTCTGCAACACGTCCTTAAGAGTTACATGATTTCACCCAATGTCAATATGTAATTTCTCCAGTTCTGATCATTTTTTAGGTTGTTGGTAGCTTGGTCAATGCCAAAACACAGTGAGATCTTTTTATGGCTTTAAACGCGTTTTCTCCTCGAGAGAAACATGATTTCACTAAAAACGTTATAGTTTAAACATGCCTGTTTGTACATGTGTGCAAACACTCCGAGCCTTAAGATAGGGGTTTCACCAATGTGTTTTTTGGTGAGAAACCTTCTATTTCAAGGTTCTGTGCGTTTTCAGACAAGTACAATATGTATTTATAGTGTTTCTGATGAAATCCCTCCTTTTAATGCATTTTCTCACAGAAAACGAGTCTCTCGCCATGGGAACATGGCTTTTTTGAAAAAGCATATTCTGGTCGAGAAATCGTGTTTTAAGCAATAAAAACGACTCCCGGCCTTATTTAGTTCACATTTGTACTTTTGGTAAGCTAGCCCGTATTCATAACGCACTAAACCTTTTTATCGCGTTAAACGCCTTTTCTCGACGAGAAAAGCACAATTTCATCAAAAACAAACAAAACAAGAAAAATGAATCTATTCAACAAGTCTGCAACACGTCCTTAAGAGTTACATGATTTCACCCAATGTCAATATGTAATTTCTCCAGTTCTGATCATTTTTTTAGGTTGTTGGTAGCTTGGTCAATGCCAAAACACAGTGAGATCTTTTTATGGCTTTAAACGCGTTTTCTCCTCGAGAGAAACATGATTTCACTAAAAACGTTATAGTTTAAACATGCCTGTTTGTACATGTGTGCAAACACTCAGAGCCTTAAGATAGGGGTTTCACCAATGTGTTTTTTGGTGAGAAACCTTCTATTTCAAGGTTCTGTGCGTTTTCAGACAAGTACAATATGTATTTATAGTGTTTCTGATGAAATCCCTCCTTTTAATGCATTTTCTCACAGAAAACGAGTCTCTCGCCATGGGAACATGGCTTTTTTGAAAAAGCATATTCTGGTCGAGAAATCGTGTTTTAAGCAATAAAAACGACTCCCGGCCTTATTTAGTTCACATTTGTGCTTTTGGTAAGCTAGCCCGTATTCATAACGCACTACACCTTTTTATCGCGTTAAACGCCTTTTCTCGACGAGAAAAGCACAATTTTATCAAAAACAAACAAAACAAGAAAAATGAATGTATTCAACAAGTCTGCAACACGTCCTTAAGAGTTATATGATTTCACCCAATGTCAATATGTAATTTCTCCAGTTCTGATCATTTTTTAGGTTGTTGGTAGCTTGGTCAATGCCAAAACACAGTGAGATCTTTTTATGGCTTTAAACGCGTTTTCTCCTCGAGAGAAACATGATTTCACTAAAAACGTTATAGTTTAAACATGCCTGTTTGTACATGTGTGCAAACACTCCGAGCCTTAAGATAGGGGTTTCACCAATGTGTTTTTTGGTGAGAAACCTTCTATTTCAAGGTTCTGTGCGTTTTCAGACAAGTACAATATGTATTTATAGTGTTTCTGATGAAATCCCTCCTTTTAATGCATTTTCTCACAGAAAACGAGTCTCTCGCCATGGGAACATGGCTTTTTTGAAAAAGCATATTCTGGTCGAGAAATCGTGTTTTAAGCAATAAAAACGACTCCCGGCCTTATTTAGTTCACATTTGTACTTTTGGTAAGCTAGCCCGTATTCATAACGCACTAAACCTTTTTATCGCGTTAAACGCCTTTTCTCGACGAGAAAAGCACAATTTCATCAAAAACAAACAAAACAAGAAAAATGAATCTATTCAACAAGTCTGCAACACGTCCTTAAGAGTTACATGATTTCACCCAATGTCAATATGTAATTTCTCCAGTTCTGATCATTTTTTAGGTTGTTGGTAGCTTGGTCAATGCCAAAACACAGTGAGATCTTTTTATGGCTTTAAACGCGTTTTCTCCTCGAGAGAAACATGATTTCACTAAAAACGTTATAGTTTAAACATGCCTGTTTGTACATGTGTGCAAACACTCCGAGCCTTAAGATAGGGGTTTCACCAATGTGTTTTTTGGTGAGAAACCTTCTATTTCAAGGTTCTGTGCGTTTTCAGACAAGTACAATATGTATTTATAGTGTTTCTGATGAAATCCCTCCTTTTAATGCATTTTCTCACAGAAAACGAGTCTCTCGCCATGGGAACATGGCTTTTTTGAAAAAGCATATTCTGGTCGAGAAATCGTGTTTTAAGCAATAAAAACGACTCCCGGCCTTATTTAGTTCACATTTGTGCTTTTGGTAAGCTAGCCCGTATTCATAACGCACTACACCTTTTTATCGCGTTAAACGCCTTTTCTCGACGAGAAAAGCACAATTTCATCAAAAACAAACAAAACAAGAAAAATGAATCTATTCAACAAGTCTGCAACACGTCCTTAAGAGTTACATGATTTCACCCAATGTCAATATGTAATTTCTCCAGTTCTGATCATTTTTTAGGTTGTTGGTAGCTTGTGGTCAATGCCAAAACACAGTGAGATCTTTTTATGGCTTTAAACGCGTTTTCTCCTCGAGAGAAACATGATTTCACTAAAAACGTTATAGTTTAAACATGCCTGTTTGTACATGTGTGCAAACACTCCGAGCCTTAAGATAGGGGTTTCACCAATGTGTTTTTTGGTGAGAAACCTTCTATTTCAAGGTTCTGTGCGTTTTCAGACAAGTACAATATGTATTTATAGTGTTTCTGATGAAATCCCTCCTTTTAATGCATTTTCTCACAGAAAACGAGTCTCTCGCCATGGGAACATGGCTTTTTTGAAAAAGCATATTCTGGTCGAGAAATCGTGTTTTAAGCAATAAAAACGACTCCCGGCCTTATTTAGTTCACATTTGTACTTTTGGTAAGCTAGCCCGTATTCATAACGCACTAAACCTTTTTATCGCGTTAAACGCCTTTTCTCGACGAGAAAAGCACAATTTCATCAAAAACAAACAAAACAAGAAAAATGAATGTATTCAACAAGTCTGCAACACGTCCTTAAGAGTTACATGATTTCACCCAATGTCAATATGTAATTTCTCCAGTTCTGATCATTTTTTAGGTTTGTTGGTAGCTTGGTCAATGCCAAAACACAGTGAGATCTTTTTATGGCTTTAAACGCGTTTTCTCCTCGAGAGAAACATGATTTCACTAAAAACGTTATAGTTTAAACATGCCTGTTTGTACATGTGTGCAAACACTCCGAGCCTTAAGATAGGGGTTTCACCAATGTGTTTTTTGGTGAGAAACCTTCTATTTCAAGGTTCTGTGCGTTTTCAGACAAGTACAATATGTATTTATAGTGTTTCTGATGAAATCCCTCCTTTTAATGCATTTTCTCAAAGAAAACGAGTCTCTCGCCATGGGAACATGGCTTTTTTGAAAAAGCATATTCTGGTCGAGAAATCGTGTTTTAAGCAATAAAAACGACTCCCGGCCTTATTTAGTTCACATTTGTGCTTTTGGTAAGCTAGCCCGTATTCATAACGCACTACACCTTTTTATCGCGTTAAACGCCTTTTCTCGACGAGAAAAGCACAATTTTATCAAAAACAAACAAAACAAGAAAAATGAATCTATTCAACAAGTCTGCAACACGTCCTTAAGAGTTATATGATTTCACCCAATGTCAATATGTAATTTCTCCAGTTCTGATCATTTTTTAGGTTGTTGGTAGCTTGGTCAATGCCAAAACACAGTGAGATCTTTTTATGGCTTTAAACGCGTTTTCTCCTCGAGAGAAACATGATTTCACTAAAAACGTTATAGTTTAAACATGCCTGTTTGTACATGTGTGCAAACACTCCGAGCCTTAAGATAGGGGTTTCACCAATGTGTTTTTTGGTGAGAAACCTTCTATTTCAAGGTTCTGTGCGTTTTCAGACAAGTACAATATGTATTTATAGTGTTTCTGATGAAATCCCTCCTTTTAATGCATTTTCTCACAGAAAACGAGTCTCTCGCCATGGGAACATGGCTTTTTTGAAAAAGCATATTCTGGTCGAGAAATCGTGTTTTAAGCAATAAAAACGACTCCCGGCCTTATTTAGTTCACATTTGTACTTTTGGTAAGCTAGCCCGTATTCATAACGCACTAAACCTTTTTATCGCGTTAAACGCCTTTTCTCGACGAGAAAAGCACAATTTCATCAAAAACAAACAAAACAAGAAAAATGAATCTATTCAACAAGTCTGCAACACGTCCTTAAGAGTTACATGATTTCACCCAATGTCAATATGTAATTTCTCCAGTTCTGATCATTTTTTTAGGTTGTTGGTAGCTTGGTCAATGCCAAAACACAGTGAGATCTTTTTATGGCTTTAAACGCGTTTTCTCCTCGAGAGAAACATGATTTCACTAAAAACGTTATAGTTTAAACATGCCTGTTTGTACATGTGTGCAAACACTCCGAGCCTTAAGATAGGGGTTTCACCAATGTGTTTTTTGGTGAGAAACCTTCTATTTCAAGGTTCTGTGCGTTTTCAGACAAGTACAATATGTATTTATAGTGTTTCTGATGAAATCCCTCCTTTTAATGCATTTTCTCACAGAAAACGAGTCTCTCGCCATGGGAACATGGCTTTTTTGAAAAAGCATATTCTGGTCGAGAAATCGTGTTTTAAGCAATAAAAACGACTCCCGGCCTTATTTAGTTCACATTTGTACTTTTGGTAAGCTAGCCCGTATTCATAACGCACTAAACCTTTTTATCGCGTTAAACGCCTTTTCTCGACGAGAAAAGCACAATTTCATCAAAAACAAACAAAACAAGAAAAATGAATCTATTCAACAAGTCTGCAACACGTCCTTAAGAGTTACATGATTTCACCCAATGTCAATATGTAATTTCTCCAGTTCTGATCATTTTTTTAGGTTGTTGGTAGCTTGGTCAATGCCAAAACACAGTGAGATCTTTTTATGGCTTTAAACGCGTTTTCTCCTCGAGAGAAACATGATTTCACTAAAAACGTTATAGTTTAAACATGCCTGTTTGTACATGTGTGCAAACACTCCGAGCCTTAAGATAGGGGTTTCACCAATGTGTTTTTTGGTGAGAAACCTTCTATTTCAAGGTTCTGTGCGTTTTCAGACAAGTACAATATGTATTTATAGTGTTTCTGATGAAATCCCTCCTTTTAATGCATTTTCTCACAGAAAACGAGTCTCTCGCCATGGGAACATGGCTTTTTTGAAAAAGCATATTCTGGTCGAGAAATCGTGTTTTAAGCAATAAAAACGACTCCCGGCCTTATTTAGTTCACATTTGTACTTTTGGTAAGCTAGCCCGTATTCATAACGCACTAAACCTTTTTATCGCGTTAAACGCCTTTTCTCGACGAGAAAAGCACAATTTCATCAAAAACAAACAAAACAAGAAAAATGAATGTATTCAACAAGTCTGCAACACGTCCTTAAGAGTTACATGATTTCACCCAATGTCAATATGTAATTTCTCCAGTTCTGATCATTTTTTAGGTTTGTTGGTAGCTTGGTCAATGCCAAAACACAGTGAGATCTTTTTATGGCTTTAAACGCGTTTTCTCCTCGAGAGAAACATGATTTCACTAAAAACGTTATAGTTTAAACATGCCTGTTTGTACATGTGTGCAAACACTCCGAGCCTTAAGATAGGGGTTTCACCAATGTGTTTTTTGGTGAGAAACCTTCTATTTCAAGGTTCTGTGCGTTTTCAGACAAGTACAATATGTATTTATAGTGTTTCTGATGAAATCCCTCCTT
Source organism: Lampris incognitus (assembly GCF_029633865.1). NCBI lineage: Eukaryota > Metazoa > Chordata > Actinopteri > Lampriformes > Lampridae > Lampris > Lampris incognitus. The sequence continues at coordinate 75,478,908 of NC_079214.1, forward strand.
TTAATGCATTTTCTCACAGAAAACGAGTCTCTCGCCATGGGAACATGGCTTTTTTGAAAAAGCATATTCTGGTCGAGAAATCGTGTTTTAAGCAATAAAAACGACTCCCGGCCTTATTTAGTTCACATTTGTGCTTTTGGTAAGCTAGCCCGTATTCATAACGCACTACACCTTTTTATCGCGTTAAACGCCTTTTCTCGACGAGAAAAGCACAATTTTATCAAAAACAAACAAAACAAGAAAAATGAATCTATTCAACAAGTCTGCAACACGTCCTTAAGAGTTATATGATTTCACCCAATGTCAATATGTAATTTCTCCAGTTCTGATCATTTTTTAGGTTGTTGGTAGCTTGGTCAATGCCAAAACACAGTGAGATCTTTTTATGGCTTTAAACGCGTTTTCTCCTCGAGAGAAACATGATTTCACTAAAAACGTTATAGTTTAAACATGCCTGTTTGTACATGTGTGCAAACACTCCGAGCCTTAAGATAGGGGTTTCACCAATGTGTTTTTTGGTGAGAAACCTTCTATTTCAAGGTTCTGTGCGTTTTCAGACAAGTACAATATGTATTTATAGTGTTTCTGATGAAATCCCTCCTTTTAATGCATTTTCTCACAGAAAACGAGTCTCTCGCCATGGGAACATGGCTTTTTTGAAAAAGCATATTCTGGTCGAGAAATCGTGTTTTAAGCAATAAAAACGACTCCCGGCCTTATTTAGTTCACATTTGTGCTTTTGGTAAGCTAGCCCGTATTCATAACGCACTACACCTTTTTATCGCGTTAAACGCCTTTTCTCGACGAGAAAAGCACAATTTTATCAAAAACAAACAAAACAAGAAAAATGAATCTATTCAACAAGTCTGCAACACGTCCTTAAGAGTTATATGATTTCACCCAATGTCAATATGTAATTTCTCCAGTTCTGATCATTTTTTAGGTTGTTGGTAGCTTGGTCAATGCCAAAACACAGTGAGATCTTTTTATGGCTTTAAACGCGTTTTCTCCTCGAGAGAAACATGATTTCACTAAAAACGTTATAGTTTAAACATGCCTGTTTGTACATGTGTGCAAACACTCCGAGCCTTAAGATAGGGGTTTCACCAATGTGTTTTTTGGTGAGAAACCTTCTATTTCAAGGTTCTGTGCGTTTTCAGACAAGTACAATATGTATTTATAGTGTTTCTGATGAAATCCCTCCTTTTAATGCATTTTCTCACAGAAAACGAGTCTCTCGCCATGGGAACATGGCTTTTTTGAAAAAGCATATTCTGGTCGAGAAATCGTGTTTTAAGCAATAAAAACGACTCCCGGCCTTATTTAGTTCACATTTGTACTTTTGGTAAGCTAGCCCGTATTCATAACGCACTAAGCCTTTTTATCGCGTTAAACGCCTTTTCTCGACGAGAAAAGCACAATTTCATCAAAAACAAACAAAACAAGAAAAATGAATCTATTCAACAAGTCTGCAACACGTCCTTAAGAGTTACATGATTTCACCCAATGTCAATATGTAATTTCTCCAGTTCTGATCATTTTTTTAGGTTGTTGGTAGCTTGGTCAATGCCAAAACACAGTGAGATCTTTTTATGGCTTTAAACGCGTTTTCTCCTCGAGAGAAACATGATTTCACTAAAAACGTTATAGTTTAAACATGCCTGTTTGTACATGTGTGCAAACACTCCGAGCCTTAAGATAGGGGTTTCACCAATGTGTTTTTTGGTGAGAAACCTTCTATTTCAAGGTTCTGTGCGTTTTCAGACAAGTACAATATGTATTTATAGTGTTTCTGATGAAATCCCTCCTTTTAATGCATTTTCTCACAGAAAACGAGTCTCTCGCCATGGGAACATGGCTTTTTTGAAAAAGCATATTCTGGTCGAGAAATCGTGTTTTAAGCAATAAAAACGACTCCCGGCCTTATTTAGTTCACATTTGTACTTTTGGTAAGCTAGCCCGTATTCATAACGCACTAAACCTTTTTATCGCGTTAAACGCCTTTTCTCGACGAGAAAAGCACAATTTCATCAAAAACAAACAAAACAAGAAAAATGAATCTATTCAACAAGTCTGCAACACGTCCTTAAGAGTTACATGATTTCACCCAATGTCAATATGTAATTTCTCCAGTTCTGATCATTTTTTAGGTTGTTGGTAGCTTGGTCAATGCCAAAACACAGTGAGATCTTTTTATGGCTTTAAACGCGTTTTCTCCTCGAGAGAAACATGATTTCACTAAAAACGTTATAGTTTAAACATGCCTGTTTGTACATGTGTGCAAACACTCCGAGCCTTAAGATAGGGGTTTCACCAATGTGTTTTTTGGTGAGAAACCTTCTATTTCAAGGTTCTGTGCGTTTTCAGACAAGTACAATATGTATTTATAGTGTTTCTGATGAAATCCCTCCTTTTAATGCATTTTCTCACAGAAAACGAGTCTCTCGCCATGGGAACATGGCTTTTTTGAAAAAGCATATTCTGGTCGAGAAATCGTGTTTTAAGCAATAAAAACGACTCCCGGCCTTATTTAGTTCACATTTGTACTTTTGGTAAGCTAGCCCGTATTCATAACGCACTAAACCTTTTTATCGCGTTAAACGCCTTTTCTCGACGAGAAAAGCACAATTTCATCAAAAACAAACAAAACAAGAAAAATGAATCTATTCAACAAGTCTGCAACACGTCCTTAAGAGTTACATGATTTCACCCAATGTCAATATGTAATTTCTCCAGTTCTGATCATTTTTTAGGTTTGTTGGTAGCTTGGTCAATGCCAAAACACAGTGAGATCTTTTTATGGCTTTAAACGCGTTTTCTCCTCGAGAGAAACATGATTTCACTAAAAACGTTATAGTTTAAACATGCCTGTTTGTACATGTGTGCAAACACTCCGAGCCTTAAGATAGGGGTTTCACCAATGTGTTTTTTGGTGAGAAACCTTCTATTTCAAGGTTCTGTGCGTTTTCAGACAAGTACAATATGTATTTATAGTGTTTCTGATGAAATCCCTCCTTTTAATGCATTTTCTCACAGAAAACGAGTCTCTCGCCATGGGAACATGGCTTTTTTGAAAAAGCATATTCTGGTCGAGAAATCGTGTTTTAAGCAATAAAAACGACTCCCGGCCTTATTTAGTTCACATTTGTACTTTTGGTAAGCTAGCCCGTATTCATAACGCACTAAACCTTTTTATCGCGTTAAACGCCTTTTCTCGACGAGAAAAGCACAATTTCATCAAAAACAAACAAAACAAGAAAAATGAATCTATTCAACAAGTCTGCAACACGTCCTTAAGAGTTACATGATTTCACCCAATGTCAATATGTAATTTCTCCAGTTCTGATCATTTTTTTAGGTTGTTGGTAGCTTGGTCAATGCCAAAACACAGTGAGATCTTTTTATGGCTTTAAACGCGTTTTCTCCTCGAGAGAAACATGATTTCACTAAAAACGTTATAGTTTAAACATGCCTGTTTGTACATGTGTGCAAACACTCCGAGCCTTAAGATAGGGGTTTCACCAATGTGTTTTTTGGTGAGAAACCTTCTATTTCAAGGTTCTGTGCGTTTTCAGACAAGTACAATATGTATTTATAGTGTTTCTGATGAAATCCCTCCTTTTAATGCATTTTCTCACAGAAAACGAGTCTCTCGCCATGGGAACATGGCTTTTTTGAAAAAGCATATTCTGGTCGAGAAATCGTGTTTTAAGCAATAAAAACGACTCCCGGCCTTATTTAGTTCACATTTGTGCTTTTGGTAAGCTAGCCCGTATTCATAACGCACTACACCTTTTTATCGCGTTAAACGCCTTTTCTCGACGAGAAAAGCACAATTTTATCAAAAACAAACAAAACAAGAAAAATGAATGTATTCAACAAGTCTGCAACACGTCCTTAAGAGTTATATGATTTCACCCAATGTCAATATGTAATTTCTCCAGTTCTGATCATTTTTTAGGTTGTTGGTAGCTTGGTCAATGCCAAAACACAGTGAGATCTTTTTATGGCTTTAAACGCGTTTTCTCCTCGAGAGAAACATGATTTCACTAAAAACGTTATAGTTTAAACATGCCTGTTTGTACATGTGTGCAAACACTCCGAGCCTTAAGATAGGGGTTTCACCAATGTGTTTTTTGGTGAGAAACCTTCTATTTCAAGGTTCTGTGCGTTTTCAGACAAGTACAATATGTATTTATAGTGTTTCTGATGAAATCCCTCCTTTTAATGCATTTTCTCACAGAAAACGAGTCTCTCGCCATGGGAACATGGCTTTTTTGAAAAAGCATATTCTGGTCGAGAAATCGTGTTTTAAGCAATAAAAACGACTCCCGGCCTTATTTAGTTCACATTTGTACTTTTGGTAAGCTAGCCCGTATTCATAACGCACTAAACCTTTTTATCGCGTTAAACGCCTTTTCTCGACGAGAAAAGCACAATTTCATCAAAAACAAACAAAACAAGAAAAATGAATCTATTCAACAAGTCTGCAACACGTCCTTAAGAGTTACATGATTTCACCCAATGTCAATATGTAATTTCTCCAGTTCTGATCATTTTTTTAGGTTGTTGGTAGCTTGGTCAATGCCAAAACACAGTGAGATCTTTTTATGGCTTTAAACGCGTTTTCTCCTCGAGAGAAACATGATTTCACTAAAAACGTTATAGTTTAAACATGCCTGTTTGTACATGTGTGCAAACACTCAGAGCCTTAAGATAGGGGTTTCACCAATGTGTTTTTTGGTGAGAAACCTTCTATTTCAAGGTTCTGTGCGTTTTCAGACAAGTACAATATGTATTTATAGTGTTTCTGATGAAATCCCTCCTTTTAATGCATTTTCTCACAGAAAACGAGTCTCTCGCCATGGGAACATGGCTTTTTTGAAAAAGCATATTCTGGTCGAGAAATCGTGTTTTAAGCAATAAAAACGACTCCCGGCCTTATTTAGTTCACATTTGTGCTTTTGGTAAGCTAGCCCGTATTCATAACGCACTACACCTTTTTATCGCGTTAAACGCCTTTTCTCGACGAGAAAAGCACAATTTTATCAAAAACAAACAAAACAAGAAAAATGAATCTATTCAACAAGTCTGCAACACGTCCTTAAGAGTTATATGATTTCACCCAATGTCAATATGTAATTTCTCCAGTTCTGATCATTTTTTAGGTTGTTGGTAGCTTGGTCAATGCCAAAACACAGTGAGATCTTTTTATGGCTTTAAACGCGTTTTCTCCTCGAGAGAAACATGATTTCACTAAAAACGTTATAGTTTAAACATGCCTGTTTGTACATGTGTGCAAACACTCCGAGCCTTAAGATAGGGGTTTCACCAATGTGTTTTTTGGTGAGAAACCTTCTATTTCAAGGTTCTGTGCGTTTTCAGACAAGTACAATATGTATTTATAGTGTTTCTGATGAAATCCCTCCTTTTAATGCATTTTCTCACAGAAAACGAGTCTCTCGCCATGGGAACATGGCTTTTTTGAAAAAGCATATTCTGGTCGAGAAATCGTGTTTTAAGCAATAAAAACGACTCCCGGCCTTATTTAGTTCACATTTGTACTTTTGGTAAGCTAGCCCGTATTCATAACGCACTAAACCTTTTTATCGCGTTAAACGCCTTTTCTCGACGAGAAAAGCACAATTTCATCAAAAACAAACAAAACAAGAAAAATGAATCTATTCAACAAGTCTGCAACACGTCCTTAAGAGTTACATGATTTCACCCAATGTCAATATGTAATTTCTCCAGTTCTGATCATTTTTTAGGTTTGTTGGTAGCTTGGTCAATGCCAAAACACAGTGAGATCTTTTTATGGCTTTAAACGCGTTTTCTCCTCGAGAGAAACATGATTTCACTAAAAACGTTATAGTTTAAACATGCCTGTTTGTACATGTGTGCAAACACTCCGAGCCTTAAGATAGGGGTTTCACCAATGTGTTTTTTGGTGAGAAACCTTCTATTTCAAGGTTCTGTGCGTTTTCAGACAAGTACAATATGTATTTATAGTGTTTCTGATGAAATCCCTCCTTTTAATGCATTTTCTCACAGAAAACGAGTCTCTCGCCATGGGAACATGGCTTTTTTGAAAAAGCATATTCTGGTCGAGAAATCGTGTTTTAAGCAATAAAAACGACTCCCGGCCTTATTTAGTTCACATTTGTACTTTTGGTAAGCTAGCCCGTATTCATAACGCACTAAACCTTTTTATCGCGTTAAACGCCTTTTCTCGACGAGAAAAGCACAATTTCATCAAAAACAAACAAAACAAGAAAAATGAATCTATTCAACAAGTCTGCAACACGTCCTTAAGAGTTACATGATTTCACCCAATGTCAATATGTAATTTCTCCAGTTCTGATCATTTTTTTAGGTTGTTGGTAGCTTGGTCAATGCCAAAACACAGTGAGATCTTTTTATGGCTTTAAACGCGTTTTCTCCTCGAGAGAAACATGATTTCACTAAAAACGTTATAGTTTAAACATGCCTGTTTGTACATGTGTGCAAACACTCAGAGCCTTAAGATAGGGGTTTCACCAATGTGTTTTTTGGTGAGAAACCTTCTATTTCAAGGTTCTGTGCGTTTTCAGACAAGTACAATATGTATTTATAGTGTTTCTGATGAAATCCCTCCTTTTAATGCATTTTCTCACAGAAAACGAGTCTCTCGCCATGGGAACATGGCTTTTTTGAAAAAGCATATTCTGGTCGAGAAATCGTGTTTTAAGCAATAAAAACGACTCCCGGCCTTATTTAGTTCACATTTGTGCTTTTGGTAAGCTAGCCCGTATTCATAACGCACTACACCTTTTTATCGCGTTAAACGCCTTTTCTCGACGAGAAAAGCACAATTTCATCAAAAACAAACAAAACAAGAAAAATGAATCTATTCAACAAGTCTGCAACACGTCCTTAAGAGTTACATGATTTCACCCAATGTCAATATGTAATTTCTCCAGTTCTGATCATTTTTTAGGTTGTTGGTAGCTTGGTCAATGCCAAAACACAGTGAGATCTTTTTATGGCTTTAAACGCGTTTTCTCCTCGAGAGAAACATGATTTCACTAAAAACGTTATAGTTTAAACATGCCTGTTTGTACATGTGTGCAAACACTCCGAGCCTTAAGATAGGGGTTTCACCAATGTGTTTTTTGGTGAGAAACCTTCTATTTCAAGGTTCTGTGCGTTTTCAGACAAGTACAATATGTATTTATAGTGTTTCTGATGAAATCCCTCCTTTTAATGCATTTTCTCACAGAAAACGAGTCTCTCGCCATGGGAACATGGCTTTTTTGAAAAAGCATATTCTGGTCGAGAAATCGTGTTTTAAGCAATAAAAACGACTCCCGGCCTTATTTAGTTCACATTTGTACTTTTGGTAAGCTAGCCCGTATTCATAACGCACTAAACCTTTTTATCGCGTTAAACGCCTTTTCTCGACGAGAAAAGCACAATTTCATCAAAAACAAACAAAACAAGAAAAATGAATCTATTCAACAAGTCTGCAACACGTCCTTAAGAGTTACATGATTTCACCCAATGTCAATATGTAATTTCTCCAGTTCTGATCATTTTTTTAGGTTGTTGGTAGCTTGGTCAATGCCAAAACACAGTGAGATCTTTTTATGGCTTTAAACGCGTTTTCTCCTCGAGAGAAACATGATTTCACTAAAAACGTTATAGTTTAAACATGCCTGTTTGTACATGTGTGCAAACACTCCGAGCCTTAAGATAGGGGTTTCACCAATGTGTTTTTTGGTGAGAAACCTTCTATTTCAAGGTTCTGTGCGTTTTCAGACAAGTACAATATGTATTTATAGTGTTTCTGATGAAATCCCTCCTTTTAATGCATTTTCTCACAGAAAACGAGTCTCTTGCCATGGGAACATGGCTTTTTTGAAAAAGCATATTCTGGTCGAGAAATCGTGTTTTAAGCAATAAAAACGACTCCCGGCCTTATTTAGCTCACATTTGTACTTTTGGTAAGCTAGCCCGTATTCATAACGCACTAAACCTTTTTATCGCGTTAAACGCCTTTTCTCGACGAGAAAAGCACAATTTCATCAAAAACAAACAAAACAAGAAAAATGAATCTATTCAACAAGTCTGCAACACGTCCTTAAGAGTTACATGATTTCACCCAATGTCAATATGTAATTTCTCCAGTTCTGATCATTTTTTAGGTTTGTTGGTAGCTTGGTCAATGCCAAAACACAGTGAGATCTTTTTATGGCTTTAAACGCGTTTTCTCCTCGAGAGAAACATGATTTCACTAAAAACGTTATAGTTTAAACATGCCTGTTTGTACATGTGTGCAAACACTCAGAGCCTTAAGATAGGGGTTTCACCAATGTGTTTTTTGGTGAGAAACCTTCTATTTCAAGGTTCTGTGCGTTTTCAGACAAGTACAATATGTATTTATAATGTTTCTGATGAAATCCCTCCTTTTAATGCATTTTCTCACAGAAAACGAGTCTCTCGCCATGGGAACATGGCTTTTTTGAAAAAGCATATTCTGGTCGAGAAATCGTGTTTTAAGCAATAAAAACGACTCCCGGCCTTATTTAGTTCACATTTGTACTTTTGGTAAGCTAGCCCGTATTCATAACGCACTAAACCTTTTTATCGCGTTAAACGCCTTTTCTCGACGAGAAAAGCACAATTTCATCAAAAACAAACAAAACAAGAAAAATGAATCTATTCAACAAGTCTGCAACACGTCCTTAAGAGTTACATGATTTCACCCAATGTCAATATGTAATTTCTCCAGTTCTGATCATTTTTTTAGGTTGTTGGTAGCTTGGTCAATGCCAAAACACAGTGAGATCTTTTTATGGCTTTAAACGCGTTTTCTCCTCGAGAGAAACATGATTTCACTAAAAACGTTATAGTTTAAACATGCCTGTTTGTACATGTGTGCAAACACTCCGAGCCTTAAGATAGGGGTTTCACCAATGTGTTTTTTGGTGAGAAACCTTCTATTTCAAGGTTCTGTGCGTTTTCAGACAAGTACAATATGTATTTATAGTGTTTCTGATGAAATCCCTCCTTTTAATGCATTTTCTCACAGAAAACGAGTCTCTCGCCATGGGAACATGGCTTTTTTGAAAAAAGCATATTCTGGTCGAGAAATCGTGTTTTAAGCAATAAAAACGACTCCCGGCCTTATTTAGTTCACATTTGTACTTTTGGTAAGCTAGCCCGTATTCATAACGCACTAAACCTTTTTATCGCGTTAAACGCCTTTTCTCGACGAGAAAAGCACAATTTCATCAAAAACAAACAAAACAAGAAAAATGAATCTATTCAACAAGTCTGCAACACGTCCTTAAGAGTTACATGATTTCACCCAATGTCAATATGTAATTTCTCCAGTTCTGATCATTTTTTTAGGTTGTTGGTAGCTTGGTCAATGCCAAAACACAGTGAGATCTTTTTATGGCTTTAAACGCGTTTTCTCCTCGAGAGAAACATGATTTCACTAAAAACGTTATAGTTTAAACATGCCTGTTTGTACATGTGTGCAAACACTCAGAGCCTTAAGATAGGGGTTTCACCAATGTGTTTTTTGGTGAGAAACCTTCTATTTCAAGGTTCTGTGCGTTTTCAGACAAGTACAATATGTATTTATAGTGTTTCTGATGAAATCCCTCCTTTTAATGCATTTTCTCACAGAAAACGAGTCTCTCGCCATGGGAACATGGCTTTTTTGAAAAAGCATATTCTGGTCGAGAAATCGTGTTTTAAGCAATAAAAACGACTCCCGGCCTTATTTAGTTCACATTTGTGCTTTTGGTAAGCTAGCCCGTATTCATAACGCACTACACCTTTTTATCGCGTTAAACGCCTTTTCTCGACGAGAAAAGCACAATTTCATCAAAAACAAACAAAACAAGAAAAATGAATCTATTCAACAAGTCTGCAACACGTCCTTAAGAGTTACATGATTTCACCCAATGTCAATATGTAATTTCTCCAGTTCTGATCATTTTTTAGGTTGTTGGTAGCTTGGTCAATGCCAAAACACAGTGAGATCTTTTTATGGCTTTAAACGCGTTTTCTCCTCGAGAGAAACATGATTTCACTAAAAACGTTATAGTTTAAACATGCCTGTTTGTACATGTGTGCAAACACTCAGAGCCTTAAGATAGGGGTTTCACCAATGTGTTTTTTGGTGAGAAACCTTCTATTTCAAGGTTCTGTGCGTTTTCAGACAAGTACAATATGTATTTATAGTGTTTCTGATGAAATCCCTCCTTTTAATGCATTTTCTCACAGAAAACGAGTCTCTCGCCATGGGAACATGGCTTTTTTGAAAAAGCATATTCTGGTCGAGAAATCGTGTTTTAAGCAATAAAAACGACTCCCGGCCTTATTTAGTTTACATTTGTACTTTTGGTAAGCTAGCCCGTATTCATAACGCACTGAACCTTTTTATAGCGTTAAACGCCTTTTCTCGACGAGAAAAGCACAATTTCATCAAAAACAAACAAAACAAGAAAAATGAATCTATTCGACAAGTCTGCAACACGTCCTTAAGAGTTACATGATTTCACCTAATTTCAATATGTAATTTCTCCAGTTCTGATCATTTTTTTAGGTTGTTGGTAGCTTGGTCAATGCCAAAACACAGTGAGATCTTTTTATGGCTTTAAACGCGTTTTCTCCTCGAGAGAAACATGATTTCACTAAAAACGTTAGAGTTTAAACATGCCTGTTTGTACATGTGTGCAAACACTCCGAGCCTTAAGATAGGGGTTTCACCAATGTGTTTTTTGGTGAGAAACCTTCTATTTCAAGGTTCTGTGCGTTTTCAGACAAGTACAATATGTATTTATAGTGTTTCTGATGAAATCCCTCCTTTTAATGCATTTTCTCACAGAAAACGAGTCTCTCGCCATGGGAACATGGCTTTTTTGAAAAAGCATATTCTGGTCGAGAAATCGTGTTTTAAGCAATAAAAACGACTCCCGGCCTTATTTAGCTCACATTTGTACTTTTGGTAAGCTAGCCCGTATTCATAACGCACTAAACCTTTTTATCGCGTTAAACGCCTTTTCTCGACGAGAAAAGCACAATTTCATCAAAAACAAACAAAACAAGAAAAATGAATCTATTCAACAAGTCTGCAACACGTCCTTAAGAGTTACATGATTTCACCCAATGTCAATATGTAATTTCTCCAGTTCTGATCATTTTTTTAGGTTGTTGGTAGCTTGGTCAATGCCAAAACACAGTGAGATCTTTTTATGGCTTTAAACGCGTTTTCTCCTCGAGAGAAACATGATTTCACTAAAAACGTTATAGTTTAAACATGCCTGTTTGTACATGTGTGCAAACACTCCGAGCCTTAAGATAGGGGTTTCACCAATGTGTTTTTTGGTGAGAAACCTTCTATTTCAAGGTTCTGTGCGTTTTCAGACAAGTACAATATGTATTTATAGTGTTTCTGATGAAATCCCTCCTTTTAATGCATTTTCTCACAGAAAACGAGTCTCTCGCCATGGGAACATGGCTTTTTTGAAAAAGCATATTCTGGTCGAGAAATCGTGTTTTAAGCAATAAAAACGACTCCCGGCCTTATTTAGTTCACATTTGTACTTTTGGTAAGCTAGCCCGTATTCATAACGCACTAAACCTTTTTATCGCGTTAAACGCCTTTTCTCGACGAGAAAAGCACAATTTCATCAAAAACAAACAAAACAAGAAAAATGAATCTATTCAACAAGTCTGCAACACGTCCTTAAGAGTTACATGATTTCACCCAATGTCAATATGTAATTTCTCCAGTTCTGATCATTTTTTTAGGTTGTTGGTAGCTTGGTCAATGCCAAAACACAGTGAGATCTTTTTATGGCTTTAAACGCGTTTTCTCCTCGAGAGAAACATGATTTCACTAAAAACGTTATAGTTTAAACATGCCTGTTTGTACATGTGTGCAAACACTCAGAGCCTTAAGATAGGGGTTTCACCAATGTGTTTTTTGGTGAGAAACCTTCTATTTCAAGGTTCTGTGCGTTTTCAGACAAGTACAATATGTATTTATAGTGTTTCTGATGAAATCCCTCCTTTTAATGCATTTTCTCACAGAAAACGAGTCTCTCGCCATGGGAACATGGCTTTTTTGAAAAAGCATATTCTGGTCGAGAAATCGTGTTTTAAGCAATAAAAACGACTCCCGGCCTTATTTAGTTCACATTTGTGCTTTTGGTAAGCTAGCCCGTATTCATAACGCACTACACCTTTTTATCGCGTTAAACGCCTTTTCTCGACGAGAAAAGCACAATTTCATCAAAAACAAACAAAACAAGAAAAATGAATCTATTCAACAAGTCTGCAACACGTCCTTAAGAGTTACATGATTTCACCCAATGTCAATATGTAATTTCTCCAGTTCTGATCATTTTTTAGGTTGTTGGTAGCTTGGTCAATGCCAAAACACAGTGAGATCTTTTTATGGCTTTAAACGCGTTTTCTCCTCGAGAGAAACATGATTTCACTAAAAACGTTATAGTTTAAACATGCCTGTTTGTACATGTGTGCAAACACTCAGAGCCTTAAGATAGGGGTTTCACCAATGTGTTTTTTGGTGAGAAACCTTCTATTTCAAGGTTCTGTGCGTTTTCAGACAAGTACAATATGTATTTATAGTGTTTCTGATGAAATCCCTCCTTTTAATGCATTTTCTCACAGAAAACGAGTCTCTCGCCATGGGAACATGGCTTTTTTGAAAAAGCATATTCTGGTCGAGAAATCGTGTTTTAAGCAATAAAAACGACTCCCGGCCTTATTTAGTTTACATTTGTACTTTTGGTAAGCTAGCCCGTATTCATAACGCACTGATCCTTTTTATCGCGTTAAACGCCTTTTCTCGACGAGAAAAGCACAATTTCATCAAAAACAAACAAAACAAGAAAAATGAATCTATTCGACAAGTCTGCAACACGTCCTTAAGAGTTACATGATTTCACCTAATTTCAATATGTAATTTCTCCAGTTCTGATCATTTTTTAGGTTGTTGGTAGCTTGGTCAATGCCAAAACACAGTGAGATCTTTTTATGGCTTTAAACGCGTTTTCTCCTCGAGAGAAACATGATTTCACTAAAAACGTTATAGTTTAAACATGCCTGTTTGTACATGTGTGCAAACACTCCGAGCCTTAAGATAGGGGTTTCACCAATGTGTTTTTTGGTGAGAAACCTTCTATTTCAAGGTTCTGTGCGTTTTCAGACAAGTACAATATGTATTTATAGTGTTTCTGATGAAATCCCTCCTTTTAATGCATTTTCTCACAGAAAACGAGTCTCTCGCCATGGGAACATGGCTTTTTTGAAAAAGCATATTCTGGTCGAGAAATCGTGTTTTAAGCAATAAAAACGACTCCCGGCCTTATTTAGTTCACATTTGTACTTTTGGTAAGCTAGCCCGTATTCATAACGCACTAAACCTTTTTATCGCGTTAAACGCCTTTTCTCGACGAGAAAAGCACAATTTCATCAAAAACAAACAAAACAAGAAAAATGAATCTATTCAACAAGTCTGCAACACGTCCTTAAGAGTTACATGATTTCACCCAATGTCAATATGTAATTTCTCCAGTTCTGATCATTTTTTTAGGTTGTTGGTAGCTTGGTCAATGCCAAAACACAGTGAGATCTTTTTATGGCTTTAAACGCGTTTTCTCCTCGAGAGAAACATGATTTCACTAAAAACGTTATAGTTTAAACATGCCTGTTTGTACATGTGTGCAAACACTCCGAGCCTTAAGATAGGGGTTTCACCAATGTGTTTTTTGGTGAGAAACCTTCTATTTCAAGGTTCTGTGCGTTTTCAGACAAGTACAATATGTATTTATAGTGTTTCTGATGAAATCCCTCCTTTTAATGCATTTTCTCACAGAAAACGAGTCTCTTGCCATGGGAACATGGCTTTTTTGAAAAAGCATATTCTGGTCGAGAAATCGTGTTTTAAGCAATAAAAACGACTCCCGGCCTTATTTAGCTCACATTTGTACTTTTGGTAAGCTAGCCCGTATTCATAACGCACTAAACCTTTTTATCGCGTTAAACGCCTTTTCTCGACGAGAAAAGCACAATTTCATCAAAAACAAACAAAACAAGAAAAATGAATCTATTCAACAAGTCTGCAACACGTCCTTAAGAGTTACATGATTTCACCCAATGTCAATATGTAATTTCTCCAGTTCTGATCATTTTTTAGGTTTGTTGGTAGCTTGGTCAATGCCAAAACACAGTGAGATCTTTTTATGGCTTTAAACGCGTTTTCTCCTCGAGAGAAACATGATTTCACTAAAAACGTTATAGTTTAAACATGCCTGTTTGTACATGTGTGCAAACACTCAGAGCCTTAAGATAGGGGTTTCACCAATGTGTTTTTTGGTGAGAAACCTTCTATTTCAAGGTTCTGTGCGTTTTCAGACAAGTACAATATGTATTTATAATGTTTCTGATGAAATCCCTCCTTTTAATGCATTTTCTCACAGAAAACGAGTCTCTCGCCATGGGAACATGGCTTTTTTGAAAAAGCATATTCTGGTCGAGAAATCGTGTTTTAAGCAATAAAAACGACTCCCGGCCTTATTTAGTTCACATTTGTACTTTTGGTAAGCTAGCCCGTATTCATAACGCACTAAACCTTTTTATCGCGTTAAACGCCTTTTCTCGACGAGAAAAGCACAATTTCATCAAAAACAAACAAAACAAGAAAAATGAATCTATTCAACAAGTCTGCAACACGTCCTTAAGAGTTACATGATTTCACCCAATGTCAATATGTAATTTCTCCAGTTCTGATCATTTTTTTAGGTTGTTGGTAGCTTGGTCAATGCCAAAACACAGTGAGATCTTTTTATGGCTTTAAACGCGTTTTCTCCTCGAGAGAAACATGATTTCACTAAAAACGTTATAGTTTAAACATGCCTGTTTGTACATGTGTGCAAACACTCCGAGCCTTAAGATAGGGGTTTCACCAATGTGTTTTTTGGTGAGAAACCTTCTATTTCAAGGTTCTGTGCGTTTTCAGACAAGTACAATATGTATTTATAGTGTTTCTGATGAAATCCCTCCTTTTAATGCATTTTCTCACAGAAAACGAGTCTCTCGCCATGGGAACATGGCTTTTTTGAAAAAAGCATATTCTGGTCGAGAAATCGTGTTTTAAGCAATAAAAACGACTCCCGGCCTTATTTAGTTCACATTTGTACTTTTGGTAAGCTAGCCCGTATTCATAACGCACTAAACCTTTTTATCGCGTTAAACGCCTTTTCTCGACGAGAAAAGCACAATTTCATCAAAAACAAACAAAACAAGAAAAATGAATCTATTCAACAAGTCTGCAACACGTCCTTAAGAGTTACATGATTTCACCCAATGTCAATATGTAATTTCTCCAGTTCTGATCATTTTTTTAGGTTGTTGGTAGCTTGGTCAATGCCAAAACACAGTGAGATCTTTTTATGGCTTTAAACGCGTTTTCTCCTCGAGAGAAACATGATTTCACTAAAAACGTTATAGTTTAAACATGCCTGTTTGTACATGTGTGCAAACACTCAGAGCCTTAAGATAGGGGTTTCACCAATGTGTTTTTTGGTGAGAAACCTTCTATTTCAAGGTTCTGTGCGTTTTCAGACAAGTACAATATGTATTTATAGTGTTTCTGATGAAATCCCTCCTTTTAATGCATTTTCTCACAGAAAACGAGTCTCTCGCCATGGGAACATGGCTTTTTTGAAAAAGCATATTCTGGTCGAGAAATCGTGTTTTAAGCAATAAAAACGACTCCCGGCCTTATTTAGTTCACATTTGTGCTTTTGGTAAGCTAGCCCGTATTCATAACGCACTACACCTTTTTATCGCGTTAAACGCCTTTTCTCGACGAGAAAAGCACAATTTCATCAAAAACAAACAAAACAAGAAAAATGAATCTATTCAACAAGTCTGCAACACGTCCTTAAGAGTTACATGATTTCACCCAATGTCAATATGTAATTTCTCCAGTTCTGATCATTTTTTAGGTTGTTGGTAGCTTGGTCAATGCCAAAACACAGTGAGATCTTTTTATGGCTTTAAACGCGTTTTCTCCTCGAGAGAAACATGATTTCACTAAAAACGTTATAGTTTAAACATGCCTGTTTGTACATGTGTGCAAACACTCAGAGCCTTAAGATAGGGGTTTCACCAATGTGTTTTTTGGTGAGAAACCTTCTATTTCAAGGTTCTGTGCGTTTTCAGACAAGTACAATATGTATTTATAGTGTTTCTGATGAAATCCCTCCTTTTAATGCATTTTCTCACAGAAAACGAGTCTCTCGCCATGGGAACATGGCTTTTTTGAAAAAGCATATTCTGGTCGAGAAATCGTGTTTTAAGCAATAAAAACGACTCCCGGCCTTATTTAGTTTACATTTGTACTTTTGGTAAGCTAGCCCGTATTCATAACGCACTGAACCTTTTTATAGCGTTAAACGCCTTTTCTCGACGAGAAAAGCACAATTTCATCAAAAACAAACAAAACAAGAAAAATGAATCTATTCGACAAGTCTGCAACACGTCCTTAAGAGTTACATGATTTCACCTAATTTCAATATGTAATTTCTCCAGTTCTGATCATTTTTTTAGGTTGTTGGTAGCTTGGTCAATGCCAAAACACAGTGAGATCTTTTTATGGCTTTAAACGCGTTTTCTCCTCGAGAGAAACATGATTTCACTAAAAACGTTAGAGTTTAAACATGCCTGTTTGTACATGTGTGCAAACACTCCGAGCCTTAAGATAGGGGTTTCACCAATGTGTTTTTTGGTGAGAAACCTTCTATTTCAAGGTTCTGTGCGTTTTCAGACAAGTACAATATGTATTTATAGTGTTTCTGATGAAATCCCTCCTTTTAATGCATTTTCTCACAGAAAACGAGTCTCTCGCCATGGGAACATGGCTTTTTTGAAAAAGCATATTCTGGTCGAGAAATCGTGTTTTAAGCAATAAAAACGACTCCCGGCCTTATTTAGCTCACATTTGTACTTTTGGTAAGCTAGCCCGTATTCATAACGCACTAAACCTTTTTATCGCGTTAAACGCCTTTTCTCGACGAGAAAAGCACAATTTCATCAAAAACAAACAAAACAAGAAAAATGAATCTATTCAACAAGTCTGCAACACGTCCTTAAGAGTTACATGATTTCACCCAATGTCAATATGTAATTTCTCCAGTTCTGATCATTTTTTTAGGTTGTTGGTAGCTTGGTCAATGCCAAAACACAGTGAGATCTTTTTATGGCTTTAAACGCGTTTTCTCCTCGAGAGAAACATGATTTCACTAAAAACGTTATAGTTTAAACATGCCTGTTTGTACATGTGTGCAAACACTCCGAGCCTTAAGATAGGGGTTTCACCAATGTGTTTTTTGGTGAGAAACCTTCTATTTCAAGGTTCTGTGCGTTTTCAGACAAGTACAATATGTATTTATAGTGTTTCTGATGAAATCCCTCCTTTTAATGCATTTTCTCACAGAAAACGAGTCTCTCGCCATGGGAACATGGCTTTTTTGAAAAAGCATATTCTGGTCGAGAAATCGTGTTTTAAGCAATAAAAACGACTCCCGGCCTTATTTAGTTCACATTTGTACTTTTGGTAAGCTAGCCCGTATTCATAACGCACTAAACCTTTTTATCGCGTTAAACGCCTTTTCTCGACGAGAAAAGCACAATTTCATCAAAAACAAACAAAACAAGAAAAATGAATCTATTCAACAAGTCTGCAACACGTCCTTAAGAGTTACATGATTTCACCCAATGTCAATATGTAATTTCTCCAGTTCTGATCATTTTTTTAGGTTGTTGGTAGCTTGGTCAATGCCAAAACACAGTGAGATCTTTTTATGGCTTTAAACGCGTTTTCTCCTCGAGAGAAACATGATTTCACTAAAAACGTTATAGTTTAAACATGCCTGTTTGTACATGTGTGCAAACACTCCGAGCCTTAAGATAGGGGTTTCACCAATGTGTTTTTTGGTGAGAAACCTTCTATTTCAAGGTTCTGTGCGTTTTCAGACAAGTACAATATGTATTTATAGTGTTTCTGATGAAATCCCTCCTTTTAATGCATTTTCTCACAGAAAACGAGTCTCTCGCCATGGGAACATGGCTTTTTTGAAAAAGCATATTCTGGTCGAGAAATCGTGTTTTAAGCAATAAAAACGACTCCCGGCCTTATTTAGTTCACATTTGTGCTTTTGGTAAGCTAGCCCGTATTCATAACGCACTACACCTTTTTATCGCGTTAAACGCCTTTTCTCGACGAGAAAAGCACAATTTCATCAAAAACAAACAAAACAAGAAAAATGAATCTATTCAACAAGTCTGCAACACGTCCTTAAGAGTTACATGATTTCACCCAATGTCAATATGTAATTTCTCCAGTTCTGATCATTTTTTAGGTTGTTGGTAGCTTGGTCAATGCCAAAACACAGTGAGATCTTTTTATGGCTTTAAACGCGTTTTCTCCTCGAGAGAAACATGATTTCACTAAAAACGTTATAGTTTAAACATGCCTGTTTGTACATGTGTGCAAACACTCAGAGCCTTAAGATAGGGGTTTCACCAATGTGTTTTTTGGTGAGAAACCTTCTATTTCAAGGTTCTGTGCGTTTTCAGACAAGTACAATATGTATTTATAGTGTTTCTGATGAAATCCCTCCTTTTAATGCATTTTCTCACAGAAAACGAGTCTCTCGCCATGGGAACATGGCTTTTTTGAAAAAGCATATTCTGGTCGAGAAATCGTGTTTTAAGCAATAAAAACGACTCCCGGCCTTATTTAGTTTACATTTGTACTTTTGGTAAGCTAGCCCGTATTCATAACGCACTGATCCTTTTTATCGCGTTAAACGCCTTTTCTCGACGAGAAAAGCACAATTTCATCAAAAACAAACAAAACAAGAAAAATGAATCTATTCGACAAGTCTGCAACACGTCCTTAAGAGTTACATGATTTCACCTAATTTCAATATGTAATTTCTCCAGTTCTGATCATTTTTTTAGGTTGTTGGTAGCTTGGTCAATGCCAAAACACAGTGAGATCTTTTTATGGCTTTAAACGCGTTTTCTCCTCGAGAGAAACATGATTTCACTAAAAACGTTATAGTTTAAACATGCCTGTTTGTACATGTGTGCAAACACTCCGAGCCTTAAGATAGGGGTTTCACCAATGTGTTTTTTGGTGAGAAACCTTCTATTTCAAGGTTCTGTGCGTTTTCAGACAAGTACAATATGTATTTATAGTGTTTCTGATGAAATCCCTCCTTTTAATGCATTTTCTCACAGAAAACGAGTCTCTCGCCATGGGAACATGGCTTTTTTGAAAAAGCATATTCTGGTCGAGAAATCGTGTTTTAAGCAATAAAAACGACTCCCGGCCTTATTTAGCTCACATTTGTACTTTTGGTAAGCTAGCCCGTATTCATAACGCACTAAACCTTTTTATCGCGTTAAACGCCTTTTCTCGACGAGAAAAGCACAATTTCATCAAAAACAAACAAAACAAGAAAAATGAATCTGTTCGACAAGTCTGCAACACGTCCTTAAGAGTTACATGATTTCACCCAATGTCAATGTGTAATTTCTCCAGTTCTGATCATTTTTTAGGTTTGTTGGTAGCTTGGTCAATGCCAAAACACAGTGAGATCTTTTTATGGCTTTAAACGCGTTTTCTCCTCGAGAGAAACATGATTTCACTAAAAACGTTATAGTTTAAACATGCCTGTTTGTACATGTGTGCAAACACTCCGAGCCTTAAGATAGGGGTTTCACCAATGTGTTTTTTGGTGAGAAACCTTCTATTTCAAGGTTCTGTGCGTTTTCAGACAAGTACAATATGTATTTATAGTGTTTCTCATGAAATCCCTCCTTTTAATGCATTTTCTCACAGAAAACGAGTCTCTCGCCATGGGAACATGGCTTTTTTGAAAAAGCATATTCTGGTCGAGAAATCGTGTTTTAAGCAATAAAAACGACTCCCGGCCTTTTTTAGTTTACATTTGTACTTTTGGTAAGCTAGCCCGTATTCATAACGCACTAAACCTTTTTATCGCGTTAAACGCCTTTTCTCGACGAGAAAAGCAATTTCATCAAAAACAAACAAAACAAGAAAAATGAATCTATTCAACAAGTCTGCAACACGTCCTTAAGAGTTACATGATTTCACCCAATGTCAATGTCTAATTTCTCCAGTTCTGATCATTTTTTTAGGTTGTTGGTAGCTTGGTCAATGCCAAAACACAGTGAGATCTTTTTATGGCTTTAAACGCGTTTTCTCCTCGAGAGAAACATGATTTCACTAAAAACGTTATAGTTTAAACATGCCTGTTTGTACATGTGTGCAAACACTCCGAGCCTTAAGATAGGGGTTTCACCAATGTGTTTTTTGGTGAGAAACCTTCTATTTCAAGGTTCTGTGCGTTTTCAGACAAGTACAATATGTATTTATAGTGTTTCTGATGAAATCCCTCCTTTTAATGCATTTTCTCACAGAAAACGAGTCTCTCGCCATGGGAACATGGCTTTTTTGAAAAAGCATATTCTGGTCGAGAAATCGTGTTTTAAGCAATAAAAACGACTCCCGGCCTTATTTAGTTTACATTTGTACTTTTGGTAAGCTAGCCCGTATTCATAACGCACTGAACCTTTTTATCGCGTTAAACGCCTTTTCTCGACGAGAAAAGCACAATTTCATCAAAAACAAACAAAACAAGAAAAATGAATCTATTCGACAAGTCTGCAACACGTCCTTAAGAGTTACATGATTTCACCCAATTTCAATATGTAATTTCTCCAGTTCTGATCATTTTTTTAGGTTGTTGGTAGCTTGGTCAATGCCAAAACACAGTGAGATCTTTTTATGGCTTTAAACGCGTTTTCTCCTCGAGAGAAACATGATTTCACTAAAAACGTTATAGTTTAAACATGCCTGTTTGTACATGTGTGCAAACACTCCGAGCCTTAAGATAGGGGTTTCACCAATGTGTTTTTTGGTGAGAAACCTTCTATTTCAAGATTCTGTGCGTTTTCAGACAAGTACAATATGTATTTATAGTGTTTCTGATGAAATCCCTCCTTTTAATGCATTTTCTCACAGAAAACGAGTCTCTCGCCATGGGAACATGGCTTTTTTGAAAAAGCATATTCTGGTCGAGAAATCGTGTTTTAAGCAATAAACTAGACTCCCGGCCTTATTTAGTTCACATTTGTACTTTTGGTAAGCTAGCCCGTATTCATAACGCACTAAACCTTTTTATCGCGTTAAACGCCTTTTCTCGACGAGAAAAGCACAATTTCATCAAAAACAAACAAAACAAGAAAAATGAATCTATTCAACAAGTCTGCAACACGTCCTTAAGAGTTACATGATTTCACCCAATGTCAATGTGTAATTTCTCCAGTTCTGATCATTTTTTTAGGTTGTTGGTAGCTTGGTCAATGCCAAAACACAGTGAGATCTTTTTATGGCTTTAAACGCGTTTTCTCCTCGAGAGAAACATGATTTCACTAAAAACGTTATAGTTTAAACATGCCTGTTTGTACATGTGTGCAAACACTCAGAGCCTTAAGATAGGGGTTTCACCAATGTGTTTTTTGGTGAGAAACCTTCTATTTCAAGGTTCTGTGCGTTTTCAGACAAGTACAATATGTATTTATAGTGTTTCTGATGAAATCCCTCCTTTTAATGCATTTTCTCACAGAAAACGAGTCTCTTGCCATGGGAACATGGCTTTTTTGAAAAAGCATATTCTGGTCGAGAAATCGTGTTTTAAGCAATAAAAACGACTCCCGGCCTTATTTAGCTCACATTTGTACTTTTGGTAAGCTAGCCCGTATTCATAACGCACTAAACCTTTTTATCGCGTTAAACGCCTTTTCTCGACGAGAAAAGCAATTTCATCAAAAACAAACAAAACAAGAAAAATGAATCTATTCAACAAGTCTGCAACACGTCCTTAAGAGTTACATGATTTCACCCAATGTCAATGTGTAATTTCTCCAGTTCTGATCATTTTTTAGGTTTGTTGGTAGCTTGGTCAATGCCAAAACACAGTGAGATCTTTTTATGGCTTTAAACGCGTTTTCTCCTCGAGAGAAACATGATTTCACTAAAAACGTTATAGTTTAAACATGCCTGTTTGTACATGTGTGCAAACACTCCGAGCCTTAAGATAGGGGTTTCACCAATGTGTTTTTTGGTGAGAAACCTTCTATTTCAAGGTTCTGTGCGTTTTCAGACAAGTACAATATGTATTTATAGTGTTTCTGATGAAATCCCTCCTTTTAATGCATTTTCTCACAGAAAACGAGTCTCTCGCCATGGGAACATGGCTTTTTTGAAAAAGCATATTCTGGTCGAGAAATCGTGTTTTAAGCAATAAAAACGACTCCCGGCCTTATTTAGTTTACATTTGTACTTTTGGTAAGCTAGCCCGTATTCATAACGCACTAAACCTTTTTATCGCGTTAAACGCCTTTTCTCGACGAGAAAAGCACAATTTCATCAAAAACAAACAAAACAAGAAAAATGAATCTATTCGACAAGTCTGCAACACGTCCTTAAGAGTTACATGATTTCACCCAATTTCAATATGTAATTTCTCCAGTTCTGATCATTTTTTTAGGTTGTTGGTAGCTTGGTCAATGCCAAAACACAGTGAGATCTTTTTATGGCTTTAAACGCGTTTTCTCCTCGAGAGAAACATGATTTCACTAAAAACGTTATAGTTTAAACATGCCTGTTTGTACATGTGTGCAAACACTCAGAGCCTTAAGATAGGGGTTTCACCAATGTGTTTTTTGGTGAGAAACCTTCTATTTCAAGGTTCTGTGCGTTTTCAGACAAGTACAATATGTATTTATAGTGTTTCTGATGAAATCCCTCCTTTTAATGCATTTTCTCACAGAAAACGAGTCTCTCGCCATGGGAACATGGCTTTTTTGAAAAAGCATATTCTGGTCGAGAAATCGTGTTTTAAGCAATAAAAACGACTCCCGGCCTTATTTAGTTCACATTTGTACTTTTGGTAAGCTAGCCCGTATTCATAACGCACTAAACCTTTTTATCGCGTTAAACGCCTTTTCTCGACGAGAAAAGCACAATTTCATCAAAAACAAACAAAACAAGAAAAATGAATCTATTCAACAAGTCTGCAACACGTCCTTAAGAGTTACATGATTTCACCCAATGTCAATATGTAATTTCTCCAGTTCTGATCATTTTTTTAGGTTGTTGGTAGCTTGGTCAATGCCAAAACACAGTGAGATCTTTTTATGGCTTTAAACGCGTTTTCTCCTCGAGAGAAACATGATTTCACTAAAAACGTTATAGTTTAAACATGCCTGTTTGTACATGTGTGCAAACACTCAGAGCCTTAAGATAGGGGTTTCACCAATGTGTTTTTTGGTGAGAAACCTTCTATTTCAAGGTTCTGTGCGTTTTCAGACAAGTACAATATGTATTTATAGTGTTTCTGATGAAATCCCTCCTTTTAATGCATTTTCTCACAGAAAACGAGTCTCTCGCCATGGGAACATGGCTTTTTTGAAAAAGCATATTCTGGTCGAGAAATCGTGTTTTAAGCAATAAAAACGACTCCCGGCCTTATTTAGTTCACATTTGTACTTTTGGTAAGCTAGCCCGTATTCATAACGCACTAAACCTTTTTATCGCGTTAAACGCCTTTTCTCGACGAGAAAAGCACAATTTCATCAAAAACAAACAAAACAAGAAAAATGAATCTATTCAACAAGTCTGCAACACGTCCTTAAGAGTTACATGATTTCACCCAATGTCAATGTGTAATTTCTCCAGTTCTGATCATTTTTTTAGGTTGTTGGTAGCTTGGTCAATGCCAAAACACAGTGAGATCTTTTTATGGCTTTAAACGCGTTTTCTCCTCGAGAGAAACATGATTTCACTAAAAACGTTATAGTTTAAACATGCCTGTTTGTACATGTGTGCAAACACTCAGAGCCTTAAGATAGGGGTTTCACCAATGTGTTTTTTGGTGAGAAACCTTCTATTTCAAGGTTCTGTGCGTTTTCAGACAAGTACAATATGTATTTATAGTGTTTCTGATGAAATCCCTCCTTTTAATGCATTTTCTCACAGAAAACGAGTCTCTCGCCATGGGAACATGGCTTTTTTGAAAAAGCATATTCTGGTCGAGAAATCGTGTTTTAAGCAATAAAAACGACTCCCGGCCTTATTTAGCTCACATTTGTACTTTTGGTAAGCTAGCCCGTATTCATAACGCACTAAACCTTTTTATCGCGTTAAACGCCTTTTCTCGACGAGAAAAGCACAATTTCATCAAAAACAAACAAAACAAGAAAAATGAATCTGTTCGACAAGTCTGCAACACGTCCTTAAGAGTTACATGATTTCACCCAATGTCAATGTGTAATTTCTCCAGTTCTGATCATTTTTTAGGTTTGTTGGTAGCTTGGTCAATGCCAAAACACAGTGAGATCTTTTTATGGCTTTAAACGCGTTTTCTCCTCGAGAGAAACATGATTTCACTAAAAACGTTATAGTTTAAACATGCCTGTTTGTACATGTGTGCAAACACTCCGAGCCTTAAGATAGGGGTTTCACCAATGTGTTTTTTGGTGAGAAACCTTCTATTTCAAGGTTCTGTGCGTTTTCAGACAAGTACAATATGTATTTATAGTGTTTCTCATGAAATCCCTCCTTTTAATGCATTTTCTCACAGAAAACGAGTCTCTCGCCATGGGAACATGGCTTTTTTGAAAAAGCATATTCTGGTCGAGAAATCGTGTTTTAAGCAATAAAAACGACTCCCGGCCTTATTTAGTTTACATTTGTACTTTTGGTAAGCTAGCCCGTATTCGTAACGCACTAAACCTTTTTATCGCGTTAAACGCCTTTTCTCGACGAGAAAAGCAATTTCATCAAAAACAAACAAAACAAGAAAAATGAATCTATTCAACAAGTCTGCAACACGTCCTTAAGAGTTACATGATTTCACCCAATGTCAATGTGTAATTTCTCCAGTTCTGATCATTTTTTAGGTTTGTTGGTAGCTTGGTCAATGCCAAAACACAGTGAGATCTTTTTATGGCTTTAAACGCGTTTTCTCCTCGAGAGAAACATGATTTCACTAAAAACGTTATAGTTTAAACATGCCTGTTTGTACATGTGTGCAAACACTCCGAGCCTTAAGATAGGGGTTTCACCAATGTGTTTTTTGGTGAGAAACCTTCTATTTCAAGGTTCTGTGCGTTTTCAGACAAGTACAATATGTATTTATAGTGTTTCTGATGAAATCCCTCCTTTTAATGCATTTTCTCACAGAAAACGAGTCTCTCGCCATGGGAACATGGCTTTTTTGAAAAAGCATATTCTGGTCGAGAAATCGTGTTTTAAGCAATAAAAACGACTCCCGGCCTTATTTAGTTCACATTTGTACTTTTGGTAAGCTAGCCCGTATTCATAACGCACTGAACCTTTTTATCACGTTAAACGCCTTTTCTCGACGAGAAAAGCACAATTTCATCAAAAACAAACAAAACAAGAAAAATGAATCTATTCAACAAGTCTGCAACACGTCCTTAAGAGTTACATGATTTCACCCAATGTCAATATGTAATTTCTCCAGTTCTGATCATTTTTTTAGGTTGTTGGTAGCTTGGTCAATGCCAAAACACAGTGAGATCTTTTTATGGCTTTAAACGCGTTTTCTCCTCGAGAGAAACATGATTTCACTAAAAACGTTATAGTTTAAACATGCCTGTTTGTACATGTGTGCAAACACTCAGAGCCTTAAGATAGGGGTTTCACCAATGTGTTTTTTGGTGAGAAACCTTCTATTTCAAGGTTCTGTGCGTTTTCAGACAAGTACAATATGTATTTATAGTGTTTCTGATGAAATCCCTCCTTTTAATGCATTTTCTCACAGAAAACGAGTCTCTCGCCATGGGAACATGGCTTTTTTGAAAAAGCATATTCTGGTCGAGAAATCGTGTTTTAAGCAATAAAAACGACTCCCGGCCTTATTTAGTTTACATTTGTACTTTTGGTAAGCTAGCCCGTATTCATAACGCACTGAACCTTTTTATCGCGTTAAACGCCTTTTCTCGACGAGAAAAGCACAATTTCATCAAAAACAAACAAAACAAGAAAAATGAATCTATTCGACAAGTCTGCAACACGTCCTTAAGAGTTACATGATTTCACCCAATTTCAATATGTAATTTCTCCAGTTCTGATCATTTTTTTAGGTTGTTGGTAGCTTGGTCAATGCCAAAACACAGTGAGATCTTTTTATGGCTTTAAACGCGTTTTCTCCTCGAGAGAAACATGATTTCACTAAAAACGTTATAGTTTAAACATGCCTGTTTGTACATGTGTGCAAACACTCCGAGCCTTAAGATAGGGGTTTCACCAATGTGTTTTTTGGTGAGAAACCTTCTATTTCAAGGTTCTGTGCGTTTTCAGACAAGTACAATATGTATTTATAGTGTTTCTGATGAAATCCCTCCTTTTAATGCATTTTCTCACAGAAAACGAGTCTCTCGCCATGGGAACATGGCTTTTTTGAAAAAGCATATTCTGGTCGAGAAATCGTGTTTTAAGCAATAAACTAGACTCCCGGCCTTATTTAGTTCACATTTGTACTTTTGGTAAGCTAGCCCGTATTCATAACGCACTAAACCTTTTTATCGCGTTAAACGCCTTTTCTCGACGAGAAAAGCACAATTTCATCAAAAACAAACAAAACAAGAAAAATGAATCTATTCAACAAGTCTGCAACACGTCCTTAAGAGTTACATGATTTCACCCAATGTCAATGTGTAATTTCTCCAGTTCTGATCATTTTTTTAGGTTGTTGGTAGCTTGGTCAATGCCAAAACACAGTGAGATCTTTTTATGGCTTTAAACGCGTTTTCTCCTCGAGAGAAACATGATTTCACTAAAAACGTTATAGTTTAAACATGCCTGTTTGTACATGTGTGCAAACACTCAGAGCCTTAAGATAGGGGTTTCACCAATGTGTTTTTTGGTGAGAAACCTTCTATTTCAAGGTTCTGTGCGTTTTCAGACAAGTACAATATGTATTTATAGTGTTTCTGATGAAATCCCTCCTTTTAATGCATTTTCTCACAGAAAACGAGTCTCTCGCCATGGGAACATGGCTTTTTTGAAAAAGCATATTCTGGTCGAGAAATCGTGTTTTAAGCAATAAAAACGACTCCCGGCCTTATTTAGCTCACATTTGTACTTTTGGTAAGCTAGCCCGTATTCATAACGCACTAAACCTTTTTATCGCGTTAAACGCCTTTTCTCGACGAGAAAAGCACAATTTCATCAAAAACAAACAAAACAAGAAAAATGAATCTGTTCGACAAGTCTGCAACACGTCCTTAAGAGTTACATGATTTCACCCAATGTCAATGTGTAATTTCTCCAGTTCTGATCATTTTTTAGGTTTGTTGGTAGCTTGGTCAATGCCAAAACACAGTGAGATCTTTTTATGGCTTTAAACGCGTTTTCTCCTCGAGAGAAACATGATTTCACTAAAAACGTTATAGTTTAAACATGCCTGTTTGTACATGTGTGCAAACACTCCGAGCCTTAAGATAGGGGTTTCACCAATGTGTTTTTTGGTGAGAAACCTTCTATTTCAAGGTTCTGTGCGTTTTCAGACAAGTACAATATGTATTTATAGTGTTTCTCATGAAATCCCTCCTTTTAATGCATTTTCTCACAGAAAACGAGTCTCTCGCCATGGGAACATGGCTTTTTTGAAAAAGCATATTCTGGTCGAGAAATCGTGTTTTAAGCAATAAAAACGACTCCCGGCCTTATTTAGTTTACATTTGTACTTTTGGTAAGCTAGCCCGTATTCATAACGCACTAAACCTTTTTATCGCGTTAAACGCCTTTTCTCGACGAGAAAAGCAATTTCATCAAAAACAAACAAAACAAGAAAAATGAATCTATTCAACAAGTCTGCAACACGTCCTTAAGAGTTACATGATTTCACCCAATGTCAATATGTAATTTCTCCAGTTCTGATCATTTTTTTAGGTTGTTGGTAGCTTGGTCAATGCCAAAACACAGTGAGATCTTTTTATGGCTTTAAACGCGTTTTCTCCTCGAGAGAAACATGATTTCACTAAAAACGTTATAGTTTAAACATGCCTGTTTGTACATGTGTGCAAACACTCCGAGCCTTAAGATAGGGGTTTCACCAATGTGTTTTTTGGTGAGAAACCTTCTATTTCAAGGTTCTGTGCGTTTTCAGACAAGTACAATATGTATTTATAGTGTTTCTGATGAAATCCCTCCTTTTAATGCATTTTCTCACAGAAAACGAGTCTCTCGCCATGGGAACATGGCTTTTTTGAAAAAGCATATTCTGGTCGAGAAATCGTGTTTTAAGCAATAAAAACGACTCCCGGCCTTATTTAGTTCACATTTGTACTTTTGGTAAGCTAGCCCGTATTCATAACGCACTACACCTTTTTATCGCGTTAAACGCCTTTTCTCGACGAGAAAAGCACAATTTCATCAACAACAAACAAAACAAGAAAAATGAATCTATTCAACAAGTCTGCAACACGTCCTTAAGAGTTACATGATTTCACCCAATGTCAATGTGTAATTTCTCCAGTTCTGATCATTTTTTAGGTTTGTTGGTAGCTTGGTCAATGCCAAAACACAGTGAGATCTTTTTATGGCTTTAAACGCGTTTTCTCCTCGAGAGAAACATGATTTCACTAAAAACGTTATAGTTTAAACATGCCTGTTTGTACATGTGTGCAAACACTCCGAGCCTTAAGATAGGGGTTTCACCAATGTGTTTTTTGGTGAGAAACCTTCTATTTCAAGGTTCTGTGCGTTTTCAGACAAGTACAATATGTATTTATAGTGTTTCTCATGAAATCCCTCCTTTTAATGCATTTTCTCACAGAAAACGAGTCTCTCGCCATGGGAACATGGCTTTTTTGAAAAAGCATATTCTGGTCGAGAAATCGTGTTTTAAGCAATAAAAACGACTCCCGGCCTTATTTAGTTTACATTTGTACTTTTGGTAAGCTAGCCCGTATTCATAACGCACTAAACCTTTTTATCGCGTTAAACGCCTTTTCTCGACGAGAAAAGCACAATTTCATCAAAAACAAACAAAACAAGAAAAATGAATCTATTCGACAAGTCTGCAACACGTCCTTAAGAGTTACATGATTTCACCCAATTTCAATATGTAATTTCTCCAGTTCTGATCATTTTTTTAGGTTGTTGGTAGCTTGGTCAATGCCAAAACACAGTGAGATCTTTTTATGGCTTTAAACGCGTTTTCTCCTCGAGAGAAACATGATTTCACTAAAAACGTTATAGTTTAAACATGCCTGTTTGTACATGTGTGCAAACACTCCGAGCCTTAAGATAGGGGTTTCACCAATGTGTTTTTTGGTGAGAAACCTTCTATTTCAAGGTTCTGTGCGTTTTCAGACAAGTACAATATGTATTTATAGTGTTTCTGATGAAATCCCTCCTTTTAATGCATTTTCTCACAGAAAACGAGTCTCTCGCCATGGGAACATGGCTTTTTTGAAAAAGCATATTCTGGTCGAGAAATCGTGTTTTAAGCAATAAAAACGACTCCCGGCCTTATTTAGTTTACATTTGTACTTTTGGTAAGCTAGCCCGTATTCATAACGCACTGAACCTTTTTATCGCGTTAAACGCCTTTTCTCGACGAGAAAAGCACAATTTCATCAAAAACAAACAAAACAAGAAAAATGAATCTATTCGACAAGTCTGCAACACGTCCTTAAGAGTTACATGATTTCACCCAATTTCAATATGTAATTTCTCCAGTTCTGATCATTTTTTTAGGTTGTTGGTAGCTTGGTCAATGCCAAAACACAGTGAGATCTTTTTATGGCTTTAAACGCGTTTTCTCCTCGAGAGAAACATGATTTCACTAAAAACGTTATAGTTTAAACATGCCTGTTTGTACATGTGTGCAAACACTCCGAGCCTTAAGATAGGGGTTTCACCAATGTGTTTTTTGGTGAGAAACCTTCTATTTCAAGGTTCTGTGCGTTTTCAGACAAGTACAATATGTATTTATAGTGTTTCTGATGAAATCCCTCCTTTTAATGCATTTTCTCACAGAAAACGAGTCTCTCGCCATGGGAACATGGCTTTTTTGAAAAAGCATATTCTGGTCGAGAAATCGTGTTTTAAGCAATAAACTAGACTCCCGGCCTTATTTAGTTCACATTTGTACTTTTGGTAAGCTAGCCCGTATTCATAACGCACTAAACCTTTTTATCGCGTTAAACGCCTTTTCTCGACGAGAAAAGCACAATTTCATCAAAAACAAACAAAACAAGAAAAATGAATCTATTCAACAAGTCTGCAACACGTCCTTAAGAGTTACATGATTTCACCCAATGTCAATGTGTAATTTCTCCAGTTCTGATCATTTTTTTAGGTTGTTGGTAGCTTGGTCAATGCCAAAACACAGTGAGATCTTTTTATGGCTTTAAACGCGTTTTCTCCTCGAGAGAAACATGATTTCACTAAAAACGTTATAGTTTAAACATGCCTGTTTGTACATGTGTGCAAACACTCAGAGCCTTAAGATAGGGGTTTCACCAATGTGTTTTTTGGTGAGAAACCTTCTATTTCAAGGTTCTGTGCGTTTTCAGACAAGTACAATATGTATTTATAGTGTTTCTGATGAAATCCCTCCTTTTAATGCATTTTCTCACAGAAAACGAGTCTCTCGCCATGGGAACATGGCTTTTTTGAAAAAGCATATTCTGGTCGAGAAATCGTGTTTTAAGCAATAAAAACGACTCCCGGGCTTATTTAGCTCACATTTGTACTTTTGGTAAGCTAGCCCGTATTCATAACGCACTAAACCTTTTTATCGCGTTAAACGCCTTTTCTCGACGAGAAAAGCACAATTTCATCAAAAACAAACAAAACAAGAAAAATGAATCTGTTCGACAAGTCTGCAACACGTCCTTAAGAGTTACATGATTTCACCCAATGTCAATGTGTAATTTCTCCAGTTCTGATCATTTTTTAGGTTTGTTGGTAGCTTGGTCAATGCCAAAACACAGTGAGATCTTTTTATGGCTTTAAACGCGTTTTCTCCTCGAGAGAAACATGATTTCACTAAAAACGTTATAGTTTAAACATGCCTGTTTGTACATGTGTGCAAACACTCCGAGCCTTAAGATAGGGGTTTCACCAATGTGTTTTTTGGTGAGAAACCTTCTATTTCAAGGTTCTGTGCGTTTTCAGACAAGTACAATATGTATTTATAGTGTTTCTCATGAAATCCCTCCTTTTAATGCATTTTCTCACAGAAAACGAGTCTCTCGCCATGGGAACATGGCTTTTTTGAAAAAGCATATTCTGGTCGAGAAATCGTGTTTTAAGCAATAAAAACGACTCCCGGCCTTATTTAGTTTACATTTGTACTTTTGGTAAGCTAGCCCGTATTCATAACGCACTAAACCTTTTTATCGCGTTAAACGCCTTTTCTCGACGAGAAAAGCACAATTTCATCAAAAACAAACAAAACAAGAAAAATGAATCTATTCAACAAGTCTGCAACACGTCCTTAAGAGTTACATGATTTCACCCAATGTCAATATGTAATTTCTCCAGTTCTGATCATTTTTTTAGGTTGTTGGTAGCTTGGTCAATGCCAAAACACAGTGAGATCTTTTTATGGCTTTAAACGCGTTTTC
Organism: Lampris incognitus; assembly: GCF_029633865.1. Classification (NCBI taxonomy): domain Eukaryota; kingdom Metazoa; phylum Chordata; class Actinopteri; order Lampriformes; family Lampridae; genus Lampris; species Lampris incognitus. Next base: position 75,510,705 of record NC_079214.1, read on the forward strand.
TCCTCGAGAGAAACATGATTTCACTAAAAACGTTATAGTTTAAACATGCCTGTTTGTACATGTGTGCAAACACTCCGAGCCTTAAGATAGGGGTTTCACCAATGTGTTTTTTGGTGAGAAACCTTCTATTTCAAGGTTCTGTGCGTTTTCAGACAAGTACAATATGTATTTATAGTGTTTCTGATGAAATCCCTCCTTTTAATGCATTTTCTCACAGAAAACGAGTCTCTCGCCATGGGAACATGGCTTTTTTGAAAAAGCATATTCTGGTCGAGAAATCGTGTTTTAAGCAATAAAAACGACTCCCGGCCTTATTTAGTTCACATTTGTACTTTTGGTAAGCTAGCCCGTATTCATAACGCACTACACCTTTTTATCGCGTTAAACGCCTTTTCTCGACGAGAAAAGCACAATTTCATCAACAACAAACAAAACAAGAAAAATGAATCTATTCAACAAGTCTGCAACACGTCCTTAAGAGTTACATGATTTCACCCAATGTCAATGTGTAATTTCTCCAGTTCTGATCATTTTTTAGGTTTGTTGGTAGCTTGGTCAATGCCAAAACACAGTGAGATCTTTTTATGGCTTTAAACGCGTTTTCTCCTCGAGAGAAACATGATTTCACTAAAAACGTTATAGTTTAAACATGCCTGTTTGTACATGTGTGCAAACACTCCGAGCCTTAAGATAGGGGTTTCACCAATGTGTTTTTTGGTGAGAAACCTTCTATTTCAAGGTTCTGTGCGTTTTCAGACAAGTACAATATGTATTTATAGTGTTTCTCATGAAATCCCTCCTTTTAATGCATTTTCTCACAGAAAACGAGTCTCTCGCCATGGGAACATGGCTTTTTTGAAAAAGCATATTCTGGTCGAGAAATCGTGTTTTAAGCAATAAACTAGACTCCCGGCCTTATTTAGTTCACATTTGTACTTTTGGTAAGCTAGCCCGTATTCATAACGCACTAAACCTTTTTATCGCGTTAAACGCCTTTTCTCGACGAGAAAAGCACAATTTCATCAAAAACAAACAAAACAAGAAAAATGAATCTATTCAACAAGTCTGCAACACGTCCTTAAGAGTTACATGATTTCACCCAATGTCAATATGTAATTTCTCCAGTTCTGATCATTTTTTTAGGTTGTTGGTAGCTTGGTCAATGCCAAAACACAGTGAGATCTTTTTATGGCTTTAAACGCGTTTTCTCCTCGAGAGAAACATGATTTCACTAAAAACGTTATAGTTTAAACATGCCTGTTTGTACATGTGTGCAAACACTCAGAGCCTTAAGATAGGGGTTTCACCAATGTGTTTTTTGGTGAGAAACCTTCTATTTCAAGGTTCTGTGCGTTTTCAGACAAGTACAATATGTATTTATAGTGTTTCTGATGAAATCCCTCCTTTTAATGCATTTTCTCACAGAAAACGAGTCTCTCGCCATGGGAACATGGCTTTTTTGAAAAAGCATATTCTGGTCGAGAAATCGTGTTTTAAGCAATAAAAACGACTCCCGGCCTTATTTAGTTCACATTTGTACTTTTGGTAAGCTAGCCCGTATTCATAACGCACTAAACCTTTTTATCGCGTTAAACGCCTTTTCTCGACGAGAAAAGCACAATTTCATCAAAAACAAACAAAACAAGAAAAATGAATCTATTCAACAAGTCTGCAACACGTCCTTAAGAGTTACATGATTTCACCCAATGTCAATGTGTAATTTCTCCAGTTCTGATCATTTTTTAGGTTTGTTGGTAGCTTGGTCAATGCCAAAACACAGTGAGATCTTTTTATGGCTTTAAACGCGTTTTCTCCTCGAGAGAAACATGATTTCACTAAAAACGTTATAGTTTAAACATGCCTGTTTGTACATGTGTGCAAACACTCCGAGCCTTAAGATAGGGGTTTCACCAATGTGTTTTTTGGTGAGAAACCTTCTATTTCAAGGTTCTGTGCGTTTTCAGACAAGTACAATATGTATTTATAGTGTTTCTCATGAAATCCCTCCTTTTAATGCATTTTCTCACAGAAAACGAGTCTCTCGCCATGGGAACATGGCTTTTTTGAAAAAGCATATTCTGGTCGAGAAATCGTGTTTTAAGCAATAAAAACGACTCCCGGCCTTATTTAGTTTACATTTGTACTTTTGGTAAGCTAGCCCGTATTCATAACGCACTAAACCTTTTTATCGCGTTAAACGCCTTTTCTCGACGAGAAAAGCACAATTTCATCAAAAACAAACAAAACAAGAAAAATGAATCTATTCGACAAGTCTGCAACACGTCCTTAAGAGTTACATGATTTCACCCAATGTCAATGTGTAATTTCTCCAGTTCTGATCATTTTTTAGGTTTGTTGGTAGCTTGGTCAATGCCAAAACACAGTGAGATCTTTTTATGGCTTTAAACGCGTTTTCTCCTCGAGAGAAACATGATTTCACTAAAAACGTTATAGTTTAAACATGCCTGTTTGTACATGTGTGCAAACACTCCGAGCCTTAAGATAGGGGTTTCACCAATGTGTTTTTTGGTGAGAAACCTTCTATTTCAAGGTTCTGTGCGTTTTCAGACAAGTACAATATGTATTTATAGTGTTTCTGATGAAATCCCTCCTTTTAATGCATTTTCTCACAGAAAACGAGTCTCTCGCCATGGGAACATGGCTTTTTTGAAAAAGCATATTCTGGTCGAGAAATCGTGTTTTAAGCAATAAAAACGACTCCCGGCCTTATTTAGTTTACATTTGTACTTTTGGTAAGCTAGCCCGTATTCATAACGCACTAAACCTTTTTATCGCGTTAAACGCCTTTTCTCGACGAGAAAAGCAATTTCATCAAAAACAAACAAAACAAGAAAAATGAATCTATTCAACAAGTCTGCAACACGTCCTTAAGAGTTACATGATTTCACCCAATGTCAATATGTAATTTCTCCAGTTCTGATCATTTTTTTAGGTTGTTGGTAGCTTGGTCAATGCCAAAACACAGTGAGATCTTTTTATGGCTTTAAACGCGTTTTCTCCTCGAGAGAAACATGATTTCACTAAAAACGTTATAGTTTAAACATGCCTGTTTGTACATGTGTGCAAACACTCCGAGCCTTAAGATAGGGGTTTCACCAATGTGTTTTTTGGTGAGAAACCTTCTATTTCAAGGTTCTGTGCGTTTTCAGACAAGTACAATATGTATTTATAGTGTTTCTGATGAAATCCCTCCTTTTAATGCATTTTCTCACAGAAAACGAGTCTCTCGCCATGGGAACATGGCTTTTTTGAAAAAGCATATTCTGGTCGAGAAATCGTGTTTTAAGCAATAAAAACGACTCCCGGCCTTATTTAGTTCACATTTGTACTTTTGGTAAGCTAGCCCGTATTCATAACGCACTACACCTTTTTATCGCGTTAAACGCCTTTTCTCGACGAGAAAAGCACAATTTCATCAACAACAAACAAAACAAGAAAAATGAATCTATTCAACAAGTCTGCAACACGTCCTTAAGAGTTACATGATTTCACCCAATGTCAATGTGTAATTTCTCCAGTTCTGATCATTTTTTAGGTTTGTTGGTAGCTTGGTCAATGCCAAAACACAGTGAGATCTTTTTATGGCTTTAAACGCGTTTTCTCCTCGAGAGAAACATGATTTCACTAAAAACGTTATAGTTTAAACATGCCTGTTTGTACATGTGTGCAAACACTCCGAGCCTTAAGATAGGGGTTTCACCAATGTGTTTTTTGGTGAGAAACCTTCTATTTCAAGGTTCTGTGCGTTTTCAGACAAGTACAATATGTATTTATAGTGTTTCTCATGAAATCCCTCCTTTTAATGCATTTTCTCACAGAAAACGAGTCTCTCGCCATGGGAACATGGCTTTTTTGAAAAAGCATATTCTGGTCGAGAAATCGTGTTTTAAGCAATAAAAACGACTCCCGGCCTTATTTAGTTTACATTTGTACTTTTGGTAAGCTAGCCCGTATTCATAACGCACTAAACCTTTTTATCGCGTTAAACGCCTTTTCTCGACGAGAAAAGCACAATTTCATCAAAAACAAACAAAACAAGAAAAATGAATCTATTCGACAAGTCTGCAACACGTCCTTAAGAGTTACATGATTTCACCCAATTTCAATATGTAATTTCTCCAGTTCTGATCATTTTTTTAGGTTGTTGGTAGCTTGGTCAATGCCAAAACACAGTGAGATCTTTTTATGGCTTTAAACGCGTTTTCTCCTCGAGAGAAACATGATTTCACTAAAAACGTTATAGTTTAAACATGCCTGTTTGTACATGTGTGCAAACACTCCGAGCCTTAAGATAGGGGTTTCACCAATGTGTTTTTTGGTGAGAAACCTTCTATTTCAAGGTTCTGTGCGTTTTCAGACAAGTACAATATGTATTTATAGTGTTTCTGATGAAATCCCTCCTTTTAATGCATTTTCTCACAGAAAACGAGTCTCTCGCCATGGGAACATGGCTTTTTTGAAAAAGCATATTCTGGTCGAGAAATCGTGTTTTAAGCAATAAAAACGACTCCCGGCCTTATTTAGTTTACATTTGTACTTTTGGTAAGCTAGCCCGTATTCATAACGCACTGAACCTTTTTATCGCGTTAAACGCCTTTTCTCGACGAGAAAAGCACAATTTCATCAAAAACAAACAAAACAAGAAAAATGAATCTATTCGACAAGTCTGCAACACGTCCTTAAGAGTTACATGATTTCACCCAATTTCAATATGTAATTTCTCCAGTTCTGATCATTTTTTTAGGTTGTTGGTAGCTTGGTCAATGCCAAAACACAGTGAGATCTTTTTATGGCTTTAAACGCGTTTTCTCCTCGAGAGAAACATGATTTCACTAAAAACGTTATAGTTTAAACATGCCTGTTTGTACATGTGTGCAAACACTCCGAGCCTTAAGATAGGGGTTTCACCAATGTGTTTTTTGGTGAGAAACCTTCTATTTCAAGGTTCTGTGCGTTTTCAGACAAGTACAATATGTATTTATAGTGTTTCTGATGAAATCCCTCCTTTTAATGCATTTTCTCACAGAAAACGAGTCTCTCGCCATGGGAACATGGCTTTTTTGAAAAAGCATATTCTGGTCGAGAAATCGTGTTTTAAGCAATAAACTAGACTCCCGGCCTTATTTAGTTCACATTTGTACTTTTGGTAAGCTAGCCCGTATTCATAACGCACTAAACCTTTTTATCGCGTTAAACGCCTTTTCTCGACGAGAAAAGCACAATTTCATCAAAAACAAACAAAACAAGAAAAATGAATCTATTCAACAAGTCTGCAACACGTCCTTAAGAGTTACATGATTTCACCCAATGTCAATGTGTAATTTCTCCAGTTCTGATCATTTTTTTAGGTTGTTGGTAGCTTGGTCAATGCCAAAACACAGTGAGATCTTTTTATGGCTTTAAACGCGTTTTCTCCTCGAGAGAAACATGATTTCACTAAAAACGTTATAGTTTAAACATGCCTGTTTGTACATGTGTGCAAACACTCAGAGCCTTAAGATAGGGGTTTCACCAATGTGTTTTTTGGTGAGAAACCTTCTATTTCAAGGTTCTGTGCGTTTTCAGACAAGTACAATATGTATTTATAGTGTTTCTGATGAAATCCCTCCTTTTAATGCATTTTCTCACAGAAAACGAGTCTCTCGCCATGGGAACATGGCTTTTTTGAAAAAGCATATTCTGGTCGAGAAATCGTGTTTTAAGCAATAAAAACGACTCCCGGGCTTATTTAGCTCACATTTGTACTTTTGGTAAGCTAGCCCGTATTCATAACGCACTAAACCTTTTTATCGCGTTAAACGCCTTTTCTCGACGAGAAAAGCACAATTTCATCAAAAACAAACAAAACAAGAAAAATGAATCTGTTCGACAAGTCTGCAACACGTCCTTAAGAGTTACATGATTTCACCCAATGTCAATGTGTAATTTCTCCAGTTCTGATCATTTTTTAGGTTTGTTGGTAGCTTGGTCAATGCCAAAACACAGTGAGATCTTTTTATGGCTTTAAACGCGTTTTCTCCTCGAGAGAAACATGATTTCACTAAAAACGTTATAGTTTAAACATGCCTGTTTGTACATGTGTGCAAACACTCCGAGCCTTAAGATAGGGGTTTCACCAATGTGTTTTTTGGTGAGAAACCTTCTATTTCAAGGTTCTGTGCGTTTTCAGACAAGTACAATATGTATTTATAGTGTTTCTCATGAAATCCCTCCTTTTAATGCATTTTCTCACAGAAAACGAGTCTCTCGCCATGGGAACATGGCTTTTTTGAAAAAGCATATTCTGGTCGAGAAATCGTGTTTTAAGCAATAAAAACGACTCCCGGCCTTATTTAGTTTACATTTGTACTTTTGGTAAGCTAGCCCGTATTCATAACGCACTAAACCTTTTTATCGCGTTAAACGCCTTTTCTCGACGAGAAAAGCACAATTTCATCAAAAACAAACAAAACAAGAAAAATGAATCTATTCAACAAGTCTGCAACACGTCCTTAAGAGTTACATGATTTCACCCAATGTCAATATGTAATTTCTCCAGTTCTGATCATTTTTTTAGGTTGTTGGTAGCTTGGTCAATGCCAAAACACAGTGAGATCTTTTTATGGCTTTAAACGCGTTTTCTCCTCGAGAGAAACATGATTTCACTAAAAACGTTATAGTTTAAACATGCCTGTTTGTACATGTGTGCAAACACTCCGAGCCTTAAGATAGGGGTTTCACCAATGTGTTTTTTGGTGAGAAACCTTCTATTTCAAGGTTCTGTGCGTTTTCAGACAAGTACAATATGTATTTATAGTGTTTCTGATGAAATCCCTCCTTTTAATGCATTTTCTCACAGAAAACGAGTCTCTCGCCATGGGAACATGGCTTTTTTGAAAAAGCATATTCTGGTCGAGAAATCGTGTTTTAAGCAATAAAAACGACTCCCGGCCTTATTTAGTTCACATTTGTACTTTTGGTAAGCTAGCCCGTATTCATAACGCACTACACCTTTTTATCGCGTTAAACGCCTTTTCTCGACGAGAAAAGCACAATTTCATCAACAACAAACAAAACAAGAAAAATGAATCTATTCAACAAGTCTGCAACACGTCCTTAAGAGTTACATGATTTCACCCAATGTCAATGTGTAATTTCTCCAGTTCTGATCATTTTTTAGGTTTGTTGGTAGCTTGGTCAATGCCAAAACACAGTGAGATCTTTTTATGGCTTTAAACGCGTTTTCTCCTCGAGAGAAACATGATTTCACTAAAAACGTTATAGTTTAAACATGCCTGTTTGTACATGTGTGCAAACACTCCGAGCCTTAAGATAGGGGTTTCACCAATGTGTTTTTTGGTGAGAAACCTTCTATTTCAAGGTTCTGTGCGTTTTCAGACAAGTACAATATGTATTTATAGTGTTTCTCATGAAATCCCTCCTTTTAATGCATTTTCTCACAGAAAACGAGTCTCTCGCCATGGGAACATGGCTTTTTTGAAAAAGCATATTCTGGTCGAGAAATCGTGTTTTAAGCAATAAAAACGACTCCCGGCCTTATTTAGTTTACATTTGTACTTTTGGTAAGCTAGCCCGTATTCATAACGCACTAAACCTTTTTATCGCGTTAAACGCCTTTTCTCGACGAGAAAAGCACAATTTCATCAAAAACAAACAAAACAAGAAAAATGAATCTATTCGACAAGTCTGCAACACGTCCTTAAGAGTTACATGATTTCACCCAATTTCAATATGTAATTTCTCCAGTTCTGATCATTTTTTTAGGTTGTTGGTAGCTTGGTCAATGCCAAAACACAGTGAGATCTTTTTATGGCTTTAAACGCGTTTTCTCCTCGAGAGAAACATGATTTCACTAAAAACGTTATAGTTTAAACATGCCTGTTTGTACATGTGTGCAAACACTCCGAGCCTTAAGATAGGGGTTTCACCAATGTGTTTTTTGGTGAGAAACCTTCTATTTCAAGGTTCTGTGCGTTTTCAGACAAGTACAATATGTATTTATAGTGTTTCTCATGAAATCCCTCCTTTTAATGCATTTTCTCACAGAAAACGAGTCTCTCGCCATGGGAACATGGCTTTTTTGAAAAAGCATATTCTGGTCGAGAAATCGTGTTTTAAGCAATAAAAACGACTCCCGGCCTTATTTAGTTCACATTTGTACTTTTGGTAAGCTAGCCCGTATTCATAACGCACTAAACCTTTTTATCGCGTTAAACGCCTTTTCTCGACGAGAAAAGCACAATTTCATCAAAAACAAACAAAACAAGAAAAATGAATCTATTCAACAAGTCTGCAACACGTCCTTAAGAGTTACATGATTTCACCCAATGTCAATATGTAATTTCTCCAGTTCTGATCATTTTTTTAGGTTGTTGGTAGCTTGGTCAATGCCAAAACACAGTGAGATCTTTTTATGGCTTTAAACGCGTTTTCTCCTCGAGAGAAACATGATTTCACTAAAAACGTTATAGTTTAAACATGCCTGTTTGTACATGTGTGCAAACACTCAGAGCCTTAAGATAGGGGTTTCACCAATGTGTTTTTTGGTGAGAAACCTTCTATTTCAAGGTTCTGTGCGTTTTCAGACAAGTACAATATGTATTTATAGTGTTTCTGATGAAATCCCTCCTTTTAATGCATTTTCTCACAGAAAACGAGTCTCTCGCCATGGGAACATGGCTTTTTTGAAAAAGCATATTCTGGTCGAGAAATCGTGTTTTAAGCAATAAAAACGACTCCCGGCCTTATTTAGTTCACATTTGTACTTTTGGTAAGCTAGCCCGTATTCATAACGCACTAAACCTTTTTATCGCGTTAAACGCCTTTTCTCGACGAGAAAAGCACAATTTCATCAAAAACAAACAAAACAAGAAAAATGAATCTATTCAACAAGTCTGCAACACGTCCTTAAGAGTTACATGATTTCACCCAATGTCAATGTGTAATTTCTCCAGTTCTGATCATTTTTTAGGTTTGTTGGTAGCTTGGTCAATGCCAAAACACAGTGAGATCTTTTTATGGCTTTAAACGCGTTTTCTCCTCGAGAGAAACATGATTTCACTAAAAACGTTATAGTTTAAACATGCCTGTTTGTACATGTGTGCAAACACTCCGAGCCTTAAGATAGGGGTTTCACCAATGTGTTTTTTGGTGAGAAACCTTCTATTTCAAGGTTCTGTGCGTTTTCAGACAAGTACAATATGTATTTATAGTGTTTCTCATGAAATCCCTCCTTTTAATGCATTTTCTCACAGAAAACGAGTCTCTCGCCATGGGAACATGGCTTTTTTGAAAAAGCATATTCTGGTCGAGAAATCGTGTTTTAAGCAATAAAAACGACTCCCGGCCTTATTTAGTTTACATTTGTACTTTTGGTAAGCTAGCCCGTATTCATAACGCACTAAACCTTTTTATCGCGTTAAACGCCTTTTCTCGACGAGAAAAGCACAATTTCATCAAAAACAAACAAAACAAGAAAAATGAATCTATTCGACAAGTCTGCAACACGTCCTTAAGAGTTACATGATTTCACCCAATTTCAATATGTAATTTCTCCAGTTCTGATCATTTTTTTAGGTTGTTGGTAGCTTGGTCAATGCCAAAACACAGTGAGATCTTTTTATGGCTTTAAACGCGTTTTCTCCTCGAGAGAAACATGATTAGCCCTAAAAACGTTATAGTTTAAACATGCCTGTTTGTACATGTGTGCAAACACTCAGAGCCTTAAGATAGGGGTTTCACCAATGTGTTTTTTGGTGAGAAACCTTCTATTTCAAGGTTCTGTGCGTTTTCAGACAAGTACAATATGTATTTATAGTGTTTCTGATGAAATCCCTCCTTTTAATGCATTTTCTCACAGAAAACGAGTCTCTCGCCATGGGAACATGGCTTTTTTGAAAAAGCATATTCTGGTCGAGAAATCGTGTTTTAAGCAATAAAAACGACTCCCGGCCTTATTTAGTTCACATTTGTACTTTTGGTAAGCTAGCCCGTATTCATAACGCACTAAACCTTTTTATCGCGTTAAACGCCTTTTCTCGACGAGAAAAGCACAATTTCATCAAAAACAAACAAAACAAGAAAAATGAATCTATTCAACAAGTCTGCAACACGTCCTTAAGAGTTACATGATTTCACCCAATGTCAATGTGTAATTTCTCCAGTTCTGATCATTTTTTTAGGTTGTTGGTAGCTTGGTCAATGCCAAAACACAGTGAGATCTTTTTATGGCTTTAAACGCGTTTTCTCCTCGAGAGAAACATGATTTCACTAAAAACGTTATAGTTTAAACATGCCTGTTTGTACATGTGTGCAAACACTCAGAGCCTTAAGATAGGGGTTTCACCAATGTGTTTTTTGGTGAGAAACCTTCTATTTCAAGGTTCTGTGCGTTTTCAGACAAGTACAATATGTATTTATAGTGTTTCTGATGAAATCCCTCCTTTTAATGCATTTTCTCTCAGAAAACGAGTCTCTCGCCATGGGAACATGGCTTTTTTGAAAAAGCATATTCTGGTCGAGAAATCGTGTTTTAAGCAATAAAAACGACTCCCGGCCTTATTTAGCTCACATTTGTACTTTTGGTAAGCTAGCCCGTATTCATAACGCACTAAACCTTTTTATCGCGTTAAACGCCTTTTCTCGACGAGAAAAGCACAATTTCATCAAAAACAAACAAAACAAGAAAAATGAATCTGTTCGACAAGTCTGCAACACGTCCTTAAGAGTTACATGATTTCACCCAATGTCAATGTGTAATTTCTCCAGTTCTGATCATTTTTTAGGTTTGTTGGTAGCTTGGTCAATGCCAAAACACAGTGAGATCTTTTTATGGCTTTAAACGCGTTTTCTCCTCGAGAGAAACATGATTTCACTAAAAACGTTATAGTTTAAACATGCCTGTTTGTACATGTGTGCAAACACTCCGAGCCTTAAGATAGGGGTTTCACCAATGTGTTTTTTGGTGAGAAACCTTCTATTTCAAGGTTCTGTGCGTTTTCAGACAAGTACAATATGTATTTATAGTGTTTCTGATGAAATCCCTCCTTTTAATGCATTTTCTCACAGAAAATGAGTCTCTCGCCATGGGAACATGGCTTTTTTGAAAAAGCATATTCTGGTCGAGAAATCGTGTTTTAAGCAATAAAAACGACTCCCGGCCTTATTTAGTTTACATTTGTACTTTTTGTAAGCTAGCCCGTATTCATAACGCACTAAACCTTTTTATCGCGTTAAACGCCTTTTCTCGACGAGAAAAGCAATTTCATCAAAAACAAACAAAACAAGAAAAATGAATCTATTCAACAAGTCTGCAACACGTCCTTAAGAGTTACATGATTTCACCCAATGTCAATGTGTAATTTCTCCAGTTCTGATCATTTTTTAGGTTTGTTGGTAGCTTGGTCAATGCCAAAACACAGTGAGATCTTTTTATGGCTTTAAACGCGTTTTCTCCTCGAGAGAAACATGATTTCACTAAAAACGTTATAGTTTAAACATGCCTGTTTGTACATGTGTGCAAACACTCCGAGCCTTAAGATAGGGGTTTCACCAATGTGTTTTTTGGTGAGAAACCTTCAATTTCAAGGTTCTGTGCGTTTTCAGACAAGTACAATATGTATTTATAGTGTTTCTGATGAAATCCCTCCTTTTAATGCATTTTCTCACAGAAAACGAGTCTCTCGGCATGGGAACATGGCTTTTTTGAAAAAGCATATTCTGGTCGAGAAATCGTGTTTTAAGCAATAAAAACGACTCCCGGCCTTATTTAGTTCAAATTTGTACTTTTGGTAAGCTAGCCCGTATTCATAACGCACTAAACCTTTTTATCGCGTTAAACGCCTTTTCTCGACGAGAAAAGCACAATTTCATCAAAAACAAACAAAACAAGAAAAATGAATCTATTCAACAAGTCTGCAACACGTCCTTAAGAGTTACATAATTTCACCCAATGTCAATGTGTAATTTCTCCAGTTCTGATCATTTTTTAGGTGGTTGGTAGCTTGGTCAATGCCAAAACACAGTGAGATCTTTTTATGGCTTTAAACGCGTTTTCTCCTCGAGAGAAACATGATTTCACTAAAAACGTTATAGTTTAAACATGCCTGTTTGTACATGTGTGCAAACACTCAGAGCCTTAAGATAGGGGTTTCACCAATGTGTTTTTGGTGAGAAACCTTCTATTTCAAGGTTCTGTGCGTTTTCAGACAAGTACAATATGTATTTATAGTGTTTCTGATGAAATCCCTCCTTTTATTGCATTTTCTCACAGAAAACGAGTCTCTCGCCATGGGAACATGGCTTTTTTGAAAAAGCATATTTTGGTCGAGAAATCGTGTTTTAAGCAATAAAAACGACCCCCGGCCTTATTTAGTTCACATTTGTACTTTTGGTAAGCTAGCCCGTATTCATAACGCACTAAACCTTTTGTCGCATTAAACGCCTTTTCTCGACGAGAAAAGCACAATTTCATCAAAAACAAACAAAACAAGAAAAATGAATCTATTCAACAAGTCTGCAACAAGTCCTTAAGAGTTACATGATTTCACCCAATGTCAATATGTAATTTCTCCAGTTCTGATCATTTTTTTAGGTTGTTGGTAGCTTGGTCAATGCCAAAACACAGTGAGATCTTTTTATGGCTTTAAACGCGTTTTCTCCTCGAGAGAAACATGATTTCACTAAAAACGTTATAGTTTAAACATGCCTGTTTGTACATGTGTGCAAACACTCAGAGCCTTAAGATAGGGGTTTCACCAATGTGTTTTTTGGTGAGAAACCTTCTATTTCAAGGTTCTGTGCGTTTTCAGACAAGTACAATATGTATTTATAGTGTTTCTCATGAAATCCCTCCTTTTAATGCATTTTCTCACAGAAAACGAGTCTCTCGCCATGGGAACATGGCTTTTTTGAAAAAGCATATTCTGGTCGAGAAATCGTGTTTTAAGCAATAAAAACGACTCCCGGCCTTATTTAGTTCACATTTGTACTTTTGGTAAGCTAGCCCGTATTCATAACGCACTAAACCTTTTTATCGCGTTAAACGCCTTTTCTCGACGAGAAAAGCAATTTCATCAAAAACAAACAAAACATGAAAAATGAATCTATTCAACAAGTCTGCAACACGTCCTTAAGAGTTACATGATTTCACCCAATGTCAATATGTAATTTCTCCAGTTCTGATCATTTTTTTAGGTTGTTGGTAGCTTGGTCAATGCCAAAACACAGTGAGATCTTTTTATGGCTTTAAACGCGTTTTCTCCTCGAGAGAAACATGATTTCACTAAAAACGTTATAGTTTAAACATGCCTGTTTGTACATGTGTGCAAACACTCCGAGCCTTAAGATAGGGGTTTCACCAATGTGTTTTTTGGTGAGAAACCTTCTATTTCAAGGTTCTGTGCGTTTTCAGACAAGTACAATATGTATTTATAGTGTTTCTGATGAAATCCCTCCTTTTAATGCATTTTCTCACAGAAAACGAGTCTCTCGCCATGGGAACATGGCTTTTTTGAAAAAGCATATTCTGGTCGAGAAATCGTGTTTTAAGCAATAAAAACGACTCCCGGCCTTATTTAGTTCACATTTGTACTTTTGGTAAGCTAGCCCGTATTCATAACGCACTAAACCTTTTTATCGCGTTAAACGCCTTTTCTCGACGAGAAAAGCACAATTTCATCAAAAACAAACAAAACAAGAAAAATGAATCTATTCAACAAGTCTGCAACACGTCCTTAAGAGTTACATGATTTCACCCAATGTCAATGTGTAATTTCTCCAGTTCTGATCATTTTTTTAGGTTGTTGGTAGCTTGGTCAATGCCAAAACACAGTGAGATCTTTTTATGGCTTTAAACGCGTTTTCTCCTCGAGAGAAACATGATTTCACTAAAAACGTTATAGTTTAAACATGCCTGTTTGTACATGTGTGCAAACACTCAGAGCCTTAAGATAGGGGTTTCACCAATGTGTTTTTTGGTGAGAAACCTTCTATTTCAAGGTTCTGTGCGTTTTCAGACAAGTACAATATGTATTTATAGTGTTTCTCATGAAATCCCTCCTTTTAATGCATTTTCTCACAGAAAACGAGTCTCTCGCCATGGGAACATGGCTTTTTTGAAAAAGCATATTCTGGTCGAGAAATCGTGTTTTAAGCAATAAAAACGACGCCCGGCCTTATTTAGTTCACATTTGTACTTTTGGTAAGCTAGCCCGTATTCATAACGCACTAAACCTTTTTATCGCGTTAAACGCCTTTTCTCGACGAGAAAAGCAATTTCATCAAAAACAAACAAAACATGAAAAATGAATCTATTCAACAAGTCTGCAACACGTCCTTAAGAGTTACATGATTTCACCCAATGTCAATATGTAATTTCTCCAGTTCTGATCATTTTTTTAGGTTGTTGGTAGCTTGGTCAATGCCAAAACACAGTGAGATCTTTTTATGGCTTTAAACGCGTTTTCTCCTCGAGAGAAACATGATTTCACTAAAAACGTTATAGTTTAAACATGCCTGTTTGTACATGTGTGCAAACACTCAGAGCCTTAAGATAGGGGTTTCACCAATGTGTTTTTTGGTGAGAAACCTTCTATTTCAAGGTTCTGTGCGTTTTCAGACAAGTACAATATGTATTTATAGTGTTTCTCATGAAATCCCTCCTTTTAATGCATTTTCTCACAGAAAACGTGTCTCTCGCCATGGGAACATGGCTTTTTTGAAAAAGCATATTCTGGTCGAGAAATCGTGTTTTAAGCAATAAAAACGACTCCCGGCCTTATTTAGTTCACATTTGTACTTTTGGTAAGCTAGCCCGTATTCATAACGCACTAAACCTTTTGTCGCATTAAACGCCTTTTCTCGACGAGAAAAGCACAATTTCATCAAAAACAAACAAAACAAGAAAAATGAATCTATTCAACAAGTCTGCAACAAGTCCTTAAGAGTTACATGATTTCACCCAATGTCAATATGTAATTTCTCCAGTTCTGATCATTTTTTTAGGTTGTTGGTAGCTTGGTCAATGCCAAAACACAGTGAGATCTTTTTATGGCTTTAAACGCGTTTTCTCCTCGAGAGAAACATGATTTCACTAAAAACGTTATAGTTTAAACATGCCTGTTTGTACATGTGTGCAAACACTCAGAGCCTTAAGATAGGGGTTTCACCAATGTGTTTTTTGGTGAGAAACCTTCTATTTCAAGGTTCTGTGCGTTTTCAGACAAGTACAATATGTATTTATAGTGTTTCTCATGAAATCCCTCCTTTTAATGCATTTTCTCACAGAAAACGAGTCTCTCGCCATGGGAACATGGCTTTTTTGAAAAAGCATATTCTGGTCGAGAAATCGTGTTTTAAGCAATAAAAACGACTCCCGGCCTTATTTAGTTCACATTTGTACTTTTGGTAAGCTAGCCCGTATTCATAACGCACTAAACCTTTTTATCGCGTTAAACGCCTTTTCTCGACGAGAAAAGCAATTTCATCAAAAACAAACAAAACATGAAAAATGAATCTATTCAACAAGTCTGCAACACGTCCTTAAGAGTTACATGATTTCACCCAATGTCAATATGTAATTTCTCCAGTTCTGATCATTTTTTTAGGTTGTTGGTAGCTTGGTCAATGCCAAAACACAGTGAGATCTTTTTATGGCTTTAAACGCGTTTTCTCCTCGAGAGAAACATGATTTCACTAAAAACGTTATAGTTTAAACATGCCTGTTTGTACATGTGTGCAAACACTCCGAGCCTTAAGATAGGGGTTTCACCAATGTGTTTTTTGGTGAGAAACCTTCTATTTCAAGGTTCTGTGCGTTTTCAGACAAGTACAATATGTATTTATAGTGTTTCTGATGAAATCCCTCCTTTTAATGCATTTTCTCACAGAAAACGAGTCTCTCGCCATGGGAACATGGCTTTTTTGAAAAAGCATATTCTGGTCGAGAAATCGTGTTTTAAGCAATAAAAACGACTCCCGGCCTTATTTAGTTCACATTTGTACTTTTGGTAAGCTAGCCCGTATTCATAACGCACTAAACCTTTTTATCGCGTTAAACGCCTTTTCTCGACGAGAAAAGCACAATTTCATCAAAAACAAACAAAACAAGAAAAATGAATCTATTCAACAAGTCTGCAACACGTCCTTAAGAGTTACATGATTTCACCCAATGTCAATGTGTAATTTCTCCAGTTCTGATCATTTTTTTAGGTTGTTGGTAGCTTGGTCAATGCCAAAACACAGTGAGATCTTTTTATGGCTTTAAACGCGTTTTCTCCTCGAGAGAAACATGATTTCACTAAAAACGTTATAGTTTAAACATGCCTGTTTGTACATGTGTGCAAACACTCAGAGCCTTAAGATAGGGGTTTCACCAATGTGTTTTTTGGTGAGAAACCTTCTATTTCAAGGTTCTGTGCGTTTTCAGACAAGTACAATATGTATTTATAGTGTTTCTCATGAAATCCCTCCTTTTAATGCATTTTCTCACAGAAAACGAGTCTCTCGCCATGGGAACATGGCTTTTTTGAAAAAGCATATTCTGGTCGAGAAATCGTGTTTTAAGCAATAAAAACGACGCCCGGCCTTATTTAGTTCACATTTGTACTTTTGGTAAGCTAGCCCGTATTCATAACGCACTAAACCTTTTTATCGCGTTAAACGCCTTTTCTCGACGAGAAAAGCAATTTCATCAAAAACAAACAAAACATGAAAAATGAATCTATTCAACAAGTCTGCAACACGTCCTTAAGAGTTACATGATTTCACCCAATGTCAATATGTAATTTCTCCAGTTCTGATCATTTTTTTAGGTTGTTGGTAGCTTGGTCAATGCCAAAACACAGTGAGATCTTTTTATGGCTTTAAACGCGTTTTCTCCTCGAGAGAAACATGATTTCACTAAAAACGTTATAGTTTAAACATGCCTGTTTGTACATGTGTGCAAACACTCAGAGCCTTAAGATAGGGGTTTCACCAATGTGTTTTTTGGTGAGAAACCTTCTATTTCAAGGTTCTGTGCGTTTTCAGACAAGTACAATATGTATTTATAGTGTTTCTGATGAAATCCCTCCTTTTAATGCATTTTCTCACAGAAAACGTGTCTCTCGCCATGGGAACATGGCTTTTTTGAAAAAGCATATTCTGGTCGAGAAATCGTGTTTTAAGCAATAAAAACGACTCCCGGCCTTATTTAGTTCACATTTGTACTTTTGGTAAGCTAGCCCGTATTCATAACGCACTAAACCTTTTTATCGCGTTAAACGCCTTTTCTCGACGAGAAAAGCACAATTTCATCAAAAACAAACAAAACAAGAAAAATGAATCTATTCAACAAGTCTGCAACACGTCCTTAAGAGTTACATGATTTCACCCAATGTCAATGTGTAATTTCTCCAGTTCTGATCATTTTTTTAGGTTGTTGGTAGCTTGGTCAATGCCAAAACACAGTGAGATCTTTTTATGGCTTTAAACGCGTTTTCTCCTCGAGAGAAACATGATTTCACTAAAAACGTTATAGTTTAAACATGCCTGTTTGTACATGTGTGCAAACACTCAGAGCCTTAAGATAGGGGTTTCACCAATGTGTTTTTTGGTGAGAAACCTTCTATTTCAAGGTTCTGTGCGTTTTCAGACAAGTACAATATGTATTTATAGTGTTTCTGATGAAATCCCTCCTTTTAATGCATTTTCTCACAGAAAACGTGTCTCTCGCCATGGGAACATGGCTTTTTTGAAAAAGCATATTCTGGTCGAGAAATCGTGTTTTAAGCAATAAAAACGACTCCCGGCCTTATTTAGTTCACATTTGTACTTTTGGTAAGCTAGCCCGTATTCATAACGCACTAAACCTTTTTATCGCGTTAAACGCCTTTTCTCGACGAGAAAAGCACAATTTCATCAAAAACAAACAAAACAAGAAAAATGAATCTATTCAACAAGTCTGCAACACGTCCTTAAGAGTTACATGATTTCACCCAATGTCAATGTGTAATTTCTCCAGTTCTGATCATTTTTTTAGGTTGTTGGTAGCTTGGTCAATGCCAAAACACAGTGAGATCTTTTTATGGCTTTAAACGCGTTTTCTCCTCGAGAGAAACATGATTTCACTAAAAACGTTATAGTTTAAACATGCCTGTTTGTACATGTGTGCAAACACTCAGAGCCTTAAGATAGGGGTTTCACCAATGTGTTTTTTGGTGAGAAACCTTCTATTTCAAGGTTCTGTGCGTTTTCAGACAAGTACAATATGTATTTATAGTGTTTCTGATGAAATCCCTCCTTTTAATGCATTTTCTCTCAGAAAACGAGTCTCTCGCCATGGGAACATGGCTTTTTTGAAAAAGCATATTCTGGTCGAGAAATCGTGTTTTAAGCAATAAAAACGACTCCCGGCCTTATTTAGCTCACATTTGTACTTTTGGTAAGCTAGCCCGTATTCATAACGCGCTAAACCTTTTTATCGCGTTAAACGCCTTTTCTCGACGAGAAAAGCACAATTTCATCAAAAACAAACAAAACAAGAAAAATGAATCTGTTCGACAAGTCTGCAACACGTCCTTAAGAGTTACATGATTTCACCCAATGTCAATGTGTAATTTCTCCAGTTCTGATCATTTTTTAGGTTTGTTGGTAGCTTGGTCAATGCCAAAACACAGTGAGATCTTTTTATGGCTTTAAACGCGTTTTCTCCTCGAGAGAAACATGATTTCACTAAAAACGTTATAGTTTAAACATGCCTGTATGTACATGTGTGCAAACACTCCGAGCCTTAAGATAGGGGTTTCACCAATGTGTTTTTTGGTGAGAAACCTTCTATTTCAAGGTTCTCTGCGTTTTCAGACAAGTACAATATGTATTTATAGTGTTTCTGATGAAATCCCTCCTTTTAATGCATTTTCTCACAGAAAATGAGTCTCTCGCCATGGGAACATGGCTTTTTTGAAAAAGCATATTCTGGTCGAGAAATCGTGTTTTAAGCAATAAAAACGACTCCCGGCCTTATTTAGTTTACATTTGTACTTTTGGTAAGCTAGCCCGTATTCATAACGCACTAAACCTTTTTATCGCGTTAAACGCCTTTTCTCGACGAGAAAAGCAATTTCATCAAAAACAAACAAAACAAGAAAAATGAATCTATTCAACAAGTCTGCAACACGTCCTTAAGAGTTACATGATTTCACCCAATGTCAATATGTAATTTCTCCAGTTCTGATCATTTTTTTAGGTTGTTGGTAGCTTGGTCAATGCCAAAACACAGTGAGATCTTTTTATGGCTTTAAACGCGTTTTCTCCTCGAGAGAAACATGATTTCACTAAAAACGTTATAGTTTAAACATGCCTGTTTGTACATGTGTGCAAACACTCCGAGCCTTAAGATAGGGGTTTCACCAATGTGTTTTTTGGTGAGAAACCTTCAATTTCAAGGTTCTGTGCGTTTTCAGACAAGTACAATATGTATTTATAGTGTTTCTGATGAAATCCCTCCTTTTAATGCATTTTCTCACAGAAAACGAGTCTCTCGGCATGGGAACATGGCTTTTTTGAAAAAGCATATTCTGGTCGAGAAATCGTGTTTTAAGCAATAAAAACGACTCCCGGCCTTATTTAGTTCAAATTTGTACTTTTGGTAAGCTAGCCCGTATTCATAACGCACTAAACCTTTTTATCGCGTTAAACGCCTTTTCTCGACGAGAAAAGCACAATTTCATCAAAAACAAACAAAACAAGAAAAATGAATCTATTCAACAAGTCTGCAACACGTCCTTAAGAGTTACATAATTTCACCCAATGTCAATGTGTAATTTCTCCAGTTCTGATCATTTTTTAGGTGGTTGGTAGCTTGGTCAATGCCAAAACACAGTGAGATCTTTTTATGGCTTTAAACGCGTTTTCTCCTCGAGAGAAACATGATTTCACTAAAAACGTTATAGTTTAAACATGCCTGTTTGTACATGTGTGCAAACACTCAGAGCCTTAAGATAGGGGTTTCACCAATGTGTTTTTGGTGAGAAACCTTCTATTTCAAGGTTCTGTGCGTTTTCAGACAAGTACAATATGTATTTATAGTGTTTCTGATGAAATCCCTCCTTTTATTGCATTTTCTCACAGAAAACGAGTCTCTCGCCATGGGAACATGGCTTTTTTGAAAAAGCATATTTTGGTCGAGAAATCGTGTTTTAAACAATAAAAACGACTCCCGGCCTTATTTAGTTCACATTTGTACTTTTGGTAAGCTAGCCCGTATTCATAACGCACTAAACCTTTTGTCGCATTAAACGCCTTTTCTCGACGAGAAAAGCACAATTTCATCAAAAACAAACAAAACAAGAAAAATGAATCTATTCAACAAGTCTGCAACAAGTCCTTAAGAGTTACATGATTTCACCCAATGTCAATATGTAATTTCTCCAGTTCTGATCATTTTTTTAGGTTGTTGGTAGCTTGGTCAATGCCAAAACACAGTGAGATCTTTTTATGGCTTTAAACGCGTTTTCTCCTCGAGAGAAACATGATTTCACTAAAAACGTTATAGTTTAAACATGCCTGTTTGTACATGTGTGCAAACACTCAGAGCCTTAAGATAGGGGTTTCACCAATGTGTTTTTTGGTGAGAAACCTTCTATTTCAAGGTTCTGTGCGTTTTCAGACAAGTACAATATGTATTTATAGTGTTTCTCATGAAATCCCTCCTTTTAATGCATTTTCTCACAGAAAACGAGTCTCTCGCCATGGGAACATGGCTTTTTTGAAAAAGCATATTCTGGTCGAGAAATCGTGTTTTAAGCAATAAAAACGACTCCCGGCCTTATTTAGTTTACATTTGTACTTTTGGTAAGCTAGCCCGTATTCATAACGCACTAAACCTTTTTATCGCGTTAAACGCCTTTTCTCGACGAGAAAAGCACAATTTCATCAAAAACAAACAAAACAAGAAAAATGAATCTATTCGACAAGTCTGCAACACGTCCTTAAGAGTTACATGATTTCACCCAATTTCAATATGTAATTTCTCCAGTTCTGATCATTTTTTTAGGTTGTTGGTAGCTTGGTCAATGCCAAAACACAGTGAGATCTTTTTATGGCTTTAAACGCGTTTTCTCCTCGAGAGAAACATGATTTCACTAAAAACGTTATAGTTTAAACATGCCTGTTTGTACATGTGTGCAAACACTCAGAGCCTTAAGATAGGGGTTTCACCAATGTGTTTTTTGGTGAGAAACCTTCTATTTCAAGGATCTGTGCGTTTTCAGACAAGTACAATATGTATTTATAGTGTTTCTGATGAAATCCCTCCTTTTAATGCATTTTCTCACAGAAAACGAGTCTCTCGGCATGGGAACATGGCTTTTTTGAAAAAGCATATTCTGGTCGAGAAATCGTGTTTTAAGCAATAAAAACGACTCCCGGCCTTATTTAGTTCAAATTTGTACTTTTGGTAAGCTAGCCCGTATTCATAACGCACTAAACCTTTTTATCGCGTTAAACGCCTTTTCTCGACGAGAAAAGCACAATTTCATCAAAAACAAACAAAACAAGAAAAATGAATCTATTCAACAAGTCTGCAACACGTCCTTAAGAGTTACATAATTTCACCCAATGTCAATGTGTAATTTCTCCAGTTCTGATCATTTTTTAGGTGGTTGGTAGCTTGGTCAATGCCAAAACACAGTGAGATCTTTTTATGGCTTTAAACGCGTTTTCTCCTCGAGAGAAACATGATTTCACTAAAAACGTTATAGTTTAAACATGCCTGTTTGTACATGTGTGCAAACACTCAGAGCCTTAAGATAGGGGTTTCACCAATGTGTTTTTGGTGAGAAACCTTCTATTTCAAGGTTCTGTGCGTTTTCAGACAAGTACAATATGTATTTATAGTGTTTCTGATGAAATCCCTCCTTTTATTGCATTTTCTCACAGAAAACGAGTCTCTCGCCATGGGAACATGGCTTTTTTGAAAAAGCATATTTTGGTCGAGAAATCGTGTTTTAAGCAATAAAAACGACTCCCGGCCTTATTTAGTTCACATTTGTACTTTTGGTAAGCTAGCCCGTATTCATAACGCACTAAACCTTTTGTCGCATTAAACGCCTTTTCTCGACGAGAAAAGCACAATTTCATCAAAAACAAACAAAACAAGAAAAATGAATCTATTCAACAAGTCTGCAACAAGTCCTTAAGAGTTACATGATTTCACCCAATGTCAATATGTAATTTCTCCAGTTCTGATCATTTTTTTAGGTTGTTGGTAGCTTGGTCAATGCCAAAACACAGTGAGATCTTTTTATGGCTTTAAACGCGTTTTCTCCTCGAGAGAAACATGATTTCACTAAAAACGTTATAGTTTAAACATGCCTGTTTGTACATGTGTGCAAACACTCAGAGCCTTAAGATAGGGGTTTCACCAATGTGTTTTTTGGTGAGAAACCTTCTATTTCAAGGTTCTGTGCGTTTTCAGACAAGTACAATATGTATTTATAGTGTTTCTGATGAAATCCCTCCTTTTAATGCATTTTCTCACAGAAAACGAGTCTCTCGCCATGGGAACATGGCTTTTTTGAAAAAGCATATTCTGGTCGAGAAATCGTGTTTTAAGCAATAAAAACGACTCCCGGCCTTATTTAGTTCACATTTGTACTTTTGGTAAGCTAGCCCGTATTCATAACGCACTAAACCTTTTTATCGCGTTAAACGCCTTTTCTCGACGAGAAAAGCAATTTCATCAAAAACAAACAAAACATGAAAAATGAATCTATTCAACAAGTCTGCAACACGTCCTTAAGAGTTACATGATTTCACCCAATGTCAATATGTAATTTCTCCAGTTCTGATCATTTTTTTAGGTTGTTGGTAGCTTGGTCAATGCCAAAACACAGTGAGATCTTTTTATGGCTTTAAACGCGTTTTCTCCTCGAGAGAAACATGATTTCACTAAAAACGTTATAGTTTAAACATGCCTGTTTGTACATGTGTGCAAACACTCAGAGCCTTAAGATAGGGGTTTCACCAATGTGTTTTTTGGTGAGAAACCTTCTATTTCAAGGTTCTGTGCGTTTTCAGACAAGTACAATATGTATTTATAGTGTTTCTCATGAAATCCCTCCTTTTAATGCATTTTCTCACAGAAAACGAGTCTCTCGCCATGGGAACATGGCTTTTTTGAAAAAGCATATTCTGGTCGAGAAATCGTGTTTTAAGCAATAAAAACGACTCCCGGCCTTATTTAGTTTACATTTGTACTTTTGGTAAGCTAGCCCGTATTCATAACGCACTAAACCTTTTTATCGCGTTAAACGCCTTTTCTCGACGAGAAAAGCACAATTTCATCAAAAACAAACAAAACAAGAAAAATGAATCTATTCAACAAGTCTGCAACACGTCCTTAAGAGTTACATAATTTCACCCAATGTCAATGTGTAATTTCTCCAGTTCTGATCATTTTTTAGGTGGTTGGTAGCTTGGTCAATGCCAAAACACAGTGAGATCTTTTTATGGCTTTAAACGCGTTTTCTCCTCGAGAGAAACATGATTTCACTAAAAACGTTATAGTTTAAACATGCCTGTTTGTACATGTGTGCAAACACTCAGAGCCTTAAGATAGGGGTTTCACCAATGTGTTTTTGGTGAGAAACCTTCTATTTCAAGGTTCTGTGCGTTTTCAGACAAGTACAATATGTATTTATAGTGTTTCTGATGAAATCCCTCCTTTTATTGCATTTTCTCACAGAAAACGAGTCTCTCGCCATGGGAACATGGCTTTTTTGAAAAAGCATATTTTGGTCGAGAAATCGTGTTTTAAGCAATAAAAACGACTCCCGGCCTTATTTAGTTCACATTTGTACTTTTGGTAAGCTAGCCCGTATTCATAACGCACTAAACCTTTTGTCGCATTAAACGCCTTTTCTCGACGAGAAAAGCACAATTTCATCAAAAACAAACAAAACAAGAAAAATGAATCTATTCAACAAGTCTGCAACAAGTCCTTAAGAGTTACATGATTTCACCCAATGTCAATATGTAATTTCTCCAGTTCTGATCATTTTTTTAGGTTGTTGGTAGCTTGGTCAATGCCAAAACACAGTGAGATCTTTTTATGGCTTTAAACGCGTTTTCTCCTCGAGAGAAACATGATTTCACTAAAAACGTTATAGTTTAAACATGCCTGTTTGTACATGTGTGCAAACACTCAGAGCCTTAAGATAGGGGTTTCACCAATGTGTTTTTTGGTGAGAAACCTTCTATTTCAAGGTTCTGTGCGTTTTCAGACAAGTACAATATGTATTTATAGTGTTTCTGATGAAATCCCTCCTTTTAATGCATTTTCTCACAGAAAACGAGTCTCTCGCCATGGGAACATGGCTTTTTTGAAAAAGCATATTCTGGTCGAGAAATCGTGTTTTAAGCAATAAAAACGACTCCCGGCCTTATTTAGTTCACATTTGTACTTTTGGTAAGCTAGCCCGTATTCATAACGCACTAAACCTTTTTATCGCGTTAAACGCCTTTTCTCGACGAGAAAAGCAATTTCATCAAAAACAAACAAAACATGAAAAATGAATCTATTCAACAAGTCTGCAACACGTCCTTAAGAGTTACATGATTTCACCCAATGTCAATATGTAATTTCTCCAGTTCTGATCATTTTTTTAGGTTGTTGGTAGCTTGGTCAATGCCAAAACACAGTGAGATCTTTTTATGGCTTTAAACGCGTTTTCTCCTCGAGAGAAACATGATTTCACTAAAAACGTTATAGTTTAAACATGCCTGTTTGTACATGTGTGCAAACACTCAGAGCCTTAAGATAGGGGTTTCACCAATGTGTTTTTTGGTGAGAAACCTTCTATTTCAAGGTTCTGTGCGTTTTCAGACAAGTACAATATGTATTTATAGTGTTTCTCATGAAATCCCTCCTTTTAATGCATTTTCTCACAGAAAACGAGTCTCTCGCCATGGGAACATGGCTTTTTTGAAAAAGCATATTCTGGTCGAGAAATCGTGTTTTAAGCAATAAAAACGACTCCCGGCCTTATTTAGTTTACATTTGTACTTTTGGTAAGCTAGCCCGTATTCATAACGCACTAAACCTTTTTATCGCGTTAAACGCCTTTTCTCGACGAGAAAAGCACAATTTCATCAAAAACAAACAAAACAAGAAAAATGAATCTATTCGACAAGTCTGCAACACGTCCTTAAGAGTTACATGATTTCACCCAATTTCAATATGTAATTTCTCCAGTTCTGATCATTTTTTTAGGTTGTTGGTAGCTTGGTCAATGCCAAAACACAGTGAGATCTTTTTATGGCTTTAAACGCGTTTTCTCCTCGAGAGAAACATGATTTCACTAAAAACGTTATAGTTTAAACATGCCTGTTTGTACATGTGTGCAAACACTCAGAGCCTTAAGATAGGGGTTTCACCAATGTGTTTTTTGGTGAGAAACCTTCTATTTCAAGGTTCTGTGCGTTTTCAGACAAGTACAATATGTATTTATAGTGTTTCTCATGAAATCCCTCCTTTTAATGCATTTTCTCACAGAAAACGAGTCTCTCGCCATGGGAACATGGCTTTTTTGAAAAAGCATATTCTGGTCGAGAAATCGTGTTTTAAGCAATAAAAACGACTCCCGGCCTTATTTAGTTCACATTTGTACTTTTGGTAAGCTAGCCCGTATTCATAACGCACTAAACCTTTTTATCGCGTTAAACGCCTTTTCTCGACGAGAAAAGCACAATTTCATCAAAAACAAACAAAACAAGAAAAATGAATCTATTCAACAAGTCTGCAACACGTCCTTAAGAGTTCCATGATTTCACCCAATGTCAATGTGTAATTTCTCCAGTTCTGATCATTTTTTAGGTTGTTGGTAGCTTGGTCAATGCCAAAACACAGTGAGATCTTTTTATGGCTTTAAACGCGTTTTCTCCTCGAGAGAAACATGATTTCACTAAAAACGTTATAGTTTAAACATGCCTGTTTGTACATGTGTGCAAACACTCAGAGCCTTAAGATAGGGGTTTCACCAATGTGTTTTTTGGTGAAAAACCTTCTATTTCAAGGTTCTGTGCGTTTTCAGACAAGTACAATATGTATTTATAGTGTTTCTGATGAAATCCCTCCTTTTAATGCATTTTCTCACAGAAAACGACTCTCTCGCCATGGGAACATGGCTTTTTTGAAAAAGCATATTTTGGTCGAGAAATCGTGTTTTAAGCAATAAAAACGACTCCCGGCCTTATTTAGTTCACATTTGTACTTTTGGTAAGCTAGCCCGTATTCATAACGCACTAAACCTTTTGTCGCGTTAAACGCCTTTTCTCGACGAGAAAAGCAATTTCATCAAAAAAAAACAAAACAAGAAAAATGAATCTATTCAACAAGTCTACAACACGTCCTTAAGAGTTACATGATTTCACCCAATGTCAATGTGTAATTTCTCCAGTTCTGATCATTTTTTAGGTTGTTGGTAGCTTGGTCAATGCCAAAACACAGTGAGACCTTTTTATGGCTTTAAACGCGTTTTCTCCTCGAGAGAAACATGATTTCACTAAAAACGTTATAGTTTAAACATGCCTGTTTGTACGTGTGTTCAAACACTCAGAGCCTTTAAGATAGGGGTTTCACCAATGTGTTTTTTGGTGAGAAACCTTCTATTTCAAGGTTCTGTGCGTTTTCAGACAAGTACAATATGTATTTATAGTGTTTCTGATGAAATCCCTCCTTTTAATGCATTTTCTCACAGAAAACGAGTCTCTCGCCATGGGAACATGGCTTTTTTGAAAAAGCATATTCTGGTCGAGAAATCGTGTTTTAAGCAATAAAAACGACTCCCGGCCTTATTTGGTTCACATTTGTACTTTTGGTAAGCTAGCCCGTATTCATAACGCACTAAACCTTTTTATCGCGTTAAACGCCTTTTCTCGACGAGAAAAGCACAATTTCATCAAAAACAAACAAAACAAGAAAAATGAATCTATTCAACAAGTCTGCAACACGTCCTTAAGAGTTACATGATTTCACCCAATGTCAATGTGTAATTTCTCCAGTTCTGATCATTTTTTAGGTTGTTGGTAGCTTGGTCAATGCCAAAACACAGTGAGATCTTTTTATGGCTTTAAACGCGTTTTCTCCTCGAGAGAAACATGATTTCACTAAAAACGTTATAGTTTAAACATGCCTGTTTGTACATGTGTGCAAACACTCAGAGCCTTAAGATAGGGGTTTCACCAATGTGTTTTTTGGCGAGAAACCTTCTATTTCAAGGTTCTGTGCGTTTTCAGACAAGTACAATATGTATTTATAGTGTTTCTGATGAAATCCCTCCTTTTAATGCATTTTCTCACAGAAAACGAGTCTCTCGCCATGGGAACATGGCTTTTTTGAAAAAGCATATTTTGGTCGAGAAATCGTGTTTTAAGCAATAAAAACGACTCCCGGCCTTATTTAGTTCACATTTGTACTTTTGGTAAGCTAGCCCGTATTCATAACGCACTAAACCTTTTGTCGCGTTAAACGCCTTTTCTCGACGAGAAAAGCAATTTCATCAAAAAAAAACAAAACAAGAAAAATGAATCTATTCAACAAGTCTACAACACGTCCTTAAGAGTTACATGATTTCACCCAATGTCAATGTGTAATTTCTCCAGTTCTGATCATTTTTTAGGTTGTTGGTAGCTTGGTCAATGCCAAAACACAGTGAGACCTTTTTATGGCTTTAAACGCGTTTTCTCCTCGAGAGAAACATGATTTCACTAAAAACGTTATAGTTTAAACATGCCTGTTTGTACGTGTGTTCAAACACTCAGAGCCTTTAAGATAGGGGTTTCACCAATGTGTTTTTTGGTGAGAAACCTTCTATTTCAAGGTTCTGTGCGTTTTCAGACAAGTACAATATGTATTTATAGTGTTTCTGATGAAATCCCTCCTTTTAATGCATTTTCTCACAGAAAACGAGTCTCTCGCCATGGGAACATGGCTTTTTTGAAAAAGCATATTCTGGTCGAGAAATCGTGTTTTAAGCAATAAAAACGACTCCCGGCCTTATTTGGTTCACATTTGTACTTTTGGTAAGCTAGCCCGTATTCATAACGCACTAAACCTTTTTATCGCGTTAAACGCCTTTTCTCGACGAGAAAAGCACAATTTCATCAAAAACAAACAAAACAAGAAAAATGAATCTATTCAACAAGTCTGCAACACGTCCTTAAGAGTTACATGATTTCACCCAATGTCAATGTGTAATTTCTCCAGTTCTGATCATTTTTTAGGTTGTTGGTAGCTTGGTCAATGCCAAAACACAGTGAGATCTTTTTATGGCTTTAAACGCGTTTTCTCCTCGAGAGAAACATGATTTCACTAAAAACGTTATAGTTTAAACATGCCTGTTTGTACATGTGTGCAAACACTCAGAGCCTTAAGATAGGGGTTTCACCAATGTGTTTTTTGGCGAGAAACCTTCTATTTCAAGGTTCTGTGCGTTTTCAGACAAGTACAATATGTATTTATAGTGTTTCTGATGAAATCCCTCCTTTTAATGCATTTTCTCACAGAAAACGAGTCTCTCGCCATGGGAACATGGCTTTTTTGAAAAAGCATATTTTGGTCGAGAAATCGTGTTTTAAGCAATAAAAACGACTCCCGGCCTTATTTAGTTCACATTTGTACTTTTGGTAAGCTAGCCCGTATTCATAACGCACTAAACCTTTTGTCGCGTTAAACGCCTTTTCTCGACGAGAAAAGCAATTTCATCAAAAACAAACAAAACAAGAAAAATGAATCTATTCAACAAGTCTACAACACGTCCTTAAGAGTTACATGATTTCACCCAATGTCAATGTGTAATTTCTCCAGTTCTGATCATTTTTTAGGTTGTTGGTAGCTTGGTCAATGCCAAAACACAGTGAGATCTTTTTATGGCTTTAAACGCGTTTTCTCCTCGAGAGAAACATGATTTCACTAAAAACGTTATAGTTTAAACATGCCTGTTTGTACATGTGTGCAAACACTCAGAGCCTTAAGATAGGGGTTTCACCAATGTGTTTTTTGGTGAGAAACCTTCTATTTCAAGGTTCTGTGCGTTTTCAGACAAGTACAATATGTATTTATAGTGTTTCTGATGAAATCCCTCCTTTTAATGCATTTTCTCACAGAAAACGAGTCTCTCGCCATGGGAACATGGCTTTTTTGAAAAAGCATATTCTGGTCGAGAAATCGTGTTTTAAGCAATAAAAACGACTCCCGGCCTTATTTGGTTCACATTTGTACTTTTGGTAAGCTAGCCCGTATTCATAACGCACTAAACCTTTTTATCGCGTTAAACGCCTTTTCTCGACCAGAAAAGCACAATTTCATCAAAAACAAACAAAACAAGAAAAATGAATCTATTCAACAAGTCTGCAACACGTCCTTAAGAGTTACATGATTTCACCCAATGTCAATGTGTAATTTCTCCAGTTCTGATCATTTTTTAGGTGGTTGGTAGCTTGGTCAATGCCAAAACACAGTGAGATCTTTTTATGGCTTTAAACGCGTTTTCTCCTCGAGAGAAACATGATTTCACTAAAAACGTTATAGTTTAAACATGCCTGTTTGTACATGTGTGCAAACACTCAGAGCCTTAAGATAGGGGTTTCACCAATGTGTTTTTTGGTGAAAAACCTTCTATTTCAAGGTTCTGTGCGTTTTCAGACAAGTACAATATGTATTTATAGTGTTTCTGATGAAATCCCTCCTTTTAATGCATTTTCTCACAGAAAACGAGTCTCTCGCCATGGGAACATGGCTTTTTTGAAAAAGCATATTCTGGTCGAGAAATCGTGTTTTAAGCAATAAAAACGACTCCCGGCCTTATTTAGTTCACATTTGTACTTTTGGTAAGCTAGCCCGTATTCATAACGCACTAAACCTTTTGTCGCGTTAAACGCCTTTTCTCGACGAGAAAAGCAATTTCATCAAAAACAAACAAAACAAGAAAAATGAATCTATTCACAACAAGTCTACAACACGTCCTTAAGAGTTACATGATTTCACCCAATGTCAATGTGTAATTTCTCCAGTTCTGATCATTTTTTAGGTGGTTGGTAGCTTGGTCAATGCCAAAACACAGTGAGATCTTTTTATGGCTTTAAACGCGTTTTCTCCTCGAGAGAAACATGATTTCACTAAAAACGTTATAGTTTAAACATGCCTGTTTGTACATGTGTGCAAACACTCAGAGCCTTAAGATAGGGGTTTCACCAATGTGTTTTTTGGTGAGAAACCTTCTATTTCAAGGTTCTGTGCGTTTTCAGACAAGTACAATATGTATTTATAGTGTTTCTGATGAAATCCCTCCTTTTAATGCATTTTCTCACAGAAAACGAGTCTCTCGCCATGGGAACATGGCTTTTTTGAAAAAGCATATTCTGGTCGAGAAATCGTGTTTTAAGCAATAAAAACGACTCCCGGCCTTATTTGGTTCACATTTGTACTTTTGGTAAGCTAGCCCGTATTCATAACGCACTAAACCTTTTTATCGCGTTAAACGCCTTTTCTCGACCAGAAAAGCACAATTTCATCAAAAACAAACAAAACAAGAAAAATGAATCTATTCAACAAGTCTGCAACACGTCCTTAAGAGTTACATGATTTCACCCAATGTCAATGTGTAATTTCTCCAGTTCTGATCATTTTTTAGGTGGTTGGTAGCTTGGTCAATGCCAAAACACAGTGAGATCTTTTTATGGCTTTAAACGCGTTTTCTCCTCGAGAGAAACATGATTTCACTAAAAACGTTATAGTTTAAACATGCCTGTTTGTACATGTGTGCAAACACTCAGAGCCTTAAGATAGGGGTTTCACCAATGTGTTTTTTGGTGAAAAACCTTCTATTTCAAGGTTCTGTGCGTTTTCAGACAAGTACAATATGTATTTATAGTGTTTCTGATGAAATCCCTCCTTTTAATGCATTTTCTCACAGAAAACGAGTCTCTCGCCATGGGAACATGGCTTTTTTGAAAAAGCATATTCTGGTCGAGAAATCGTGTTTTAAGCAATAAAAACGACTCCCGGCCTTATTTAGTTCACATTTGTACTTTTGGTAAGCTAGCCCGTATTCATAACGCACTAAACCTTTTGTCGCGTTAAACGCCTTTTCTCGACGAGAAAAGCAATTTCATCAAAAACAAACAAAACAAGAAAAATGAATCTATTCAACAAGTCTACAACACGTCCTTAAGAGTTACATGATTTCACCCAATGTCAATGTGTAATTTCTCCAGTTCTGATCATTTTTTAGGTGGTTGGTAGCTTGGTCAATGCCAAAACACAGTGAGATCTTTTTATGGCTTTAAACGCGTTTTCTCCTCGAGAGAAACATGATTTCACTAAAAACGTTATAGTTTAAACATGCCTGTTTGTACATGTGTGCAAACACTCAGAGCCTTAAGATAGGGGTTTCACCAATGTGTGTTTTGGTGAGAAACCTTCTATTTCAAGGTTCTGTGCGTTTTCAGACAAGTACAATATGTATTTATAGTGTTTCTGATGAAATCCCTCCTTTTAATGCATTTTCTCACAGAAAACGAGTCTCTCGCCATGGGAACATGGCTTTTTTGAAAAAGCATATTCTGGTCGAGAAATCGTGTTTTAAGCAA
Organism: Lampris incognitus; assembly: GCF_029633865.1. Taxonomy (NCBI): domain Eukaryota; kingdom Metazoa; phylum Chordata; class Actinopteri; order Lampriformes; family Lampridae; genus Lampris; species Lampris incognitus. The sequence continues at coordinate 75,542,355 of NC_079214.1, forward strand.
TAAAAACGACTCCCGGCCTTATTTAGTTCACATTTGTACTTTTGGTAAGCTAGCCCGTATTCATAACGCACTAAACCTTTTTATCGCGTTAAACGCCTTTTCTCGACGAGAAAAGCACAATTTCATCAAAAACAAACAAAACAAGAAAAATGAATCTATTCAACAAGTCTGCAACACGTCCTTAAGAGTTACATGATTTCACCCAATGTCAATGTGTAATTTCTCCAGTTCTGATCATTTTTTAGGTTGTTGGTACCTTGGTCAATGCCAAAACACAGTGAGATCTTTTTATGGCTTTAAACGCGTTTTCTCCTCGAGAGAAACATGATTTCACTAAAAACGTTATAGTTTAAACATGCCTGTTTGTACATGTGTGCAAACACTCAGAGCCTTAAGATAGGGGTTTCACCAATGTGTTTTTTGGTGAGAAACCTTCTATTTCAAGGTTCTGTGCGTTTTCAGACAAGTACAATATGTATTTATAGTGTTTCTGATGAAATCCCTCCTTTTAATGCATTTTCTCACAGAAAACGACTCTCTCGCCATGGGAACATGGCTTTTTTGAAAAAGCATATTTTGGTCGAGAAATCGTGTTTTAAGCAATAAAAACGACTCCCGGCCTTATTTAGTTCACATTTGTACTTTTGGTAAGCTAGCCCGTATTCATAACGCACTAAACCTTTTGTCGCGTTAAACGCCTTTTCTCGACGAGAAAAGCAATTTCATCAAAAAAAAACAAAACAAGAAAAATGAATCTATTCAACAAGTCTACAACACGTCCTTAAGAGTTACATGATTTCACCCAATGTCAATGTGTAATTTCTCCAGTTCTGATCATTTTTTAGGTTGTTGGTAGCTTGGTCAATGCCAAAACACAGTGAGACCTTTTTATGGCTTTAAACGCGTTTTCTCCTCGAGAGAAACATGATTTCACTAAAAACGTTATAGTTTAAACATGCCTGTTTGTACGTGTGTGCAAACACTCAGAGCCTTAAGATAGGGGTTTCACCAATGTGTTTTTTGGTGAGAAACCTTCTATTTCAAGGTTCTTGTGCGTTTTCAGACAAGTACAATATGTATTTATAGTGTTTCTCATGAAATCCCTCCTTTTAATGCATTTTCTCACAGAAAACGAGTCTCTCGCCATGGGAACATGGCTTTTTTGAAAAAGCATATTCTGGTCGAGAAATCGTGTTTTAAGCAATAAAAACGACTCCCGGCCTTATTTGGTTCACATTTGTACTTTTGGTAAGCTAGCCCGTATTCATAACGCACTAAACCTTTTGTCGCGTTAAACGCCTTTTCTCGACGAGAAAAGCAATTTCATCAAAAACAAACAAAACAAGAAAAATGAATCTATTCAACAAGTCTACAACACGTCCTTAAGAGTTACATGATTTCACCCAATGTCAATGTGTAATTTCTCCAGTTCTGATCATTTTTTAGGTTGTTGGTAGCTTGGTCAATGCCAAAACACAGTGAGATCTTTTTATGGCTTTAAACGCGTTTTCTCCTCGAGAGAAACATGATTTCACTAAAAACGTTATAGTTTAAACATGCCTGTTTGTACATGTGTGCAAACACTCAGAGCCTTAAGATAGGGGTTTCACCAATGTGTTTTTTGGTGAGAAACCTTCTATTTCAAGGTTCTGTGCGTTTTCAGACAAGTACAATATGTATTTATAGTGTTTCTGATGAAATCCCTCCTTTTAATGCATTTTCTCACAGAAAACGAGTCTCTCGCCATGGGAACATGGCTTTTTTGAAAAAGCATATTCTGGTCGAGAAATCGTGTTTTAAGCAATAAAAACGACTCCCGGCCTTATTTGGTTCACATTTGTACTTTTGGTAAGCTAGCCCGTATTCATAACGCACTAAACCTTTTTATCGCGTTAAACGCCTTTTCTCGACCAGAAAAGCACAATTTCATCAAAAACAAACAAAACAAGAAAAATGAATCTATTCAACACGTCTGCAGCACGTCCTTAAGAGTTACATGATTTCACCCAATGTCAATGTGTAATTTCTCCAGTTCTGATCATTTTTTAGGTGGTTGGTAGCTTGGTCAATGCCAAAACACAGTGAGATCTTTTTATGGCTTTAAACGCGTTTTCTCCTCGAGAGAAACATGATTTCACTAAAAACGTTATAGTTTAAACATGCCTGTTTGTACATGTGTGCAAACACTCAGAGCCTTAAGATAGGGGTTTCACCAATGTGTTTTTTGGCGAGAAACCTTCTATTTCAAGGTTCTGTGCGTTTTCAGACAAGTACAATATGTATTTATAGTGTTTCTGATGAAATCCCTCCTTTTAATGCATTTTCTCACAGAAAACGAGTCTCTCGCCATGGGAACATGGCTTTTTTGAAAAAGCATATTTTGGTCGAGAAATCGTGTTTTAAGCAATAAAAACGACTCCCGGCCTTATTTAGTTCACATTTGTACTTTTGGTAAGCTAGCCCGTATTCATAACGCACTAAACCTTTTGTCGCGTTAAACGCCTTTTCTCGACGAGAAAAGCAATTTCATCAAAAACAAACAAAACAAGAAAAATGAATCTATTCAACAAGTCTACAACACGTCCTTAAGAGTTACATGATTTCACCCAATGTCAATGTGTAATTTCTCCAGTTCTGATCATTTTTTAGGTTGTTGGTAGCTTGGTCAATGCCAAAACACAGTGAGATCTTTTTATGGCTTTAAACGCGTTTTCTCCTCGAGAGAAACATGATTTCACTAAAAACGTTATAGTTTAAACATGCCTGTTTGTACATGTGTGCAAACACTCAGAGCCTTAAGATAGGGGTTTCACCAATGTGTTTTTTGGTGAGAAACCTTCTATTTCAAGGTTCTGTGCGTTTTCAGACAAGTACAATATGTATTTATAGTGTTTCTGATGAAATCCCTCCTTTTAATGCATTTTCTCACAGAAAACGAGTCTCTCGCCATGGGAACATGGCTTTTTTGAAAAAGCATATTCTGGTCGAGAAATCGTGTTTTAAGCAATAAAAACGACTCCCGGCCTTATTTGGTTCACATTTGTACTTTTGGTAAGCTAGCCCGTATTCATAACGCACTAAACCTTTTTATCGCGTTAAACGCCTTTTCTCGACCAGAAAAGCACAATTTCATCAAAAACAAACAAAACAAGAAAAATGAATCTATTCAACACGTCTGCAGCACGTCCTTAAGAGTTACATGATTTCACCCAATGTCAATGTGTAATTTCTCCAGTTCTGATCATTTTTTAGGTGGTTGGTAGCTTGGTCAATGCCAAAACACAGTGAGATCTTTTTATGGCTTTAAACGCGTTTTCTCCTCGAGAGAAACATGATTTCACTAAAAACGTTATAGTTTAAACATGCCTGTTTGTACATGTGTGCAAACACTCCGAGCCTTAAGATAGGGGTTTCACCAATGTGTTTTTTGGTGAGAAACCTTCTATTTCAAGGTTCTGTGCGTTTTCAGACAAGTACAATATGTATTTATAGTGTTTCTGATGAAATCCCTCCTTTTAATGCATTTTCTCACAGAAAACGAGTCTCTCGCCATGGGAACATGGCTTTTTTGAAAAAGCATATTCTGGTCGAGAAATCGTGTTTTAAGCAATAAAAACGACTCCCGGCCTTATTTAGTTCACATTTGTACTTTTGGTAAGCTAGCCCGTATTCATAACGCACTAAACCTTTTTATCGCGTTAAACGCCTTTTCTCGACGAGAAAAGCACAATTTCATCAAAAACAAACAAAACAAGAAAAATGAATCTATTCAACAAGTCTGCAACACGTCCTTAAGAGTTACATGATTTCACCCAATGTCAATGTGTAATTTCTCCAGTTCTGATCATTTTTTAGGTTGTTGGTAGCTTGGTCAATGCCAAAACACAGTGAGATCTTTTTATGGCTTTAAACGCGTTTTCTCCTCGAGAGAAACATGATTTCACTAAAAACGTTATAGTTTAAACATGCCTGTTTGTACATGTGTGCAAACACTCAGAGCCTTAAGATAGGGGTTTCACCAATGTGTTTTTTGGTGAGAAACCTTCTATTTCAAGGTTCTGTGCGTTTTCAGACAAGTACAATATGTATTTATAGTGTTTCTGATGAAATCCCTCCTTTTAATGCATTTTCTCACAGAAAACGACTCTCTCGCCATGGGAACATGGCTTTTTTGAAAAAGCATATTTTGGTCGAGAAATCGTGTTTTAAGCAATAAAAACGACTCCCGGCCTTATTTAGTTCACATTTGTACTTTTGGTAAGCTAGCCCGTATTCATAACGCACTAAACCTTTTGTCGCGTTAAACGCCTTTTCTCGACGAGAAAAGCAATTTCATCAAAAAAAAACAAAACAAGAAAAATGAATCTATTCAACAAGTCTACAACACGTCCTTAAGAGTTACATGATTTCACCCAATGTCAATGTGTAATTTCTCCAGTTCTGATCATTTTTTAGGTTGTTGGTAGCTTGGTCAATGCCAAAACACAGTGAGACCTTTTTATGGCTTTAAACGCGTTTTCTCCTCGAGAGAAACATGATTTCACTAAAAACGTTATAGTTTAAACATGCCTGTTTGTACGTGTGTGCAAACACTCAGAGCCTTAAGATAGGGGTTTCACCAATGTGTTTTTTGGTGAGAAACCTTCTATTTCAAGGTTCTTGTGCGTTTTCAGACAAGTACAATATGTATTTATAGTGTTTCTGATGAAATCCCTCCTTTTAATGCATTTTCTCACAGAAAACGAGTCTCTCGCCATGGGAACATGGCTTTTTTGAAAAAGCATATTCTGGTCGAGAAATCGTGTTTTAAGCAATAAAAACGACTCCCGGCCTTATTTGGTTCACATTTGTACTTTTGGTAAGCTAGCCCGTATTCATAACGCACTAAACCTTTTTATCGCGTTAAACGCCTTTTCTCGACGAGAAAAGCACAATTTCATCAAAAACAAACAAAACAAGAAAAATGAATCTATTCAACAAGTCTGCAACACGTCCTTAAGAGTTACATGATTTCACCCAATGTCAATGTGTAATTTCTCCAGTTCTGATCATTTTTTAGGTTGTTGGTAGCTTGGTCAATGCCAAAACACAGTGAGATCTTTTTATGGCTTTAAACGCGTTTTCTCCTCGAGAGAAACATGATTTCACTAAAAACGTTATAGTTTAAACATGCCTGTTTGTACATGTGTGCAAACACTCAGAGCCTTAAGATAGGGGTTTCACCAATGTGTTTTTTGGCGAGAAACCTTCTATTTCAAGGTTCTGTGCGTTTTCAGACAAGTACAATATGTATTTATAGTGTTTCTGATGAAATCCCTCCTTTTAATGCATTTTCTCACAGAAAACGAGTCTCTCGCCATGGGAACATGGCTTTTTTGAAAAAGCATATTCTGGTCGAGAAATCGTGTTTTAAGCAATAAAAACGACTCCCGGCCTTATTTAGTTCACATTTGTACTTTTGGTAAGCTAGCCCGTATTCATAACGCACTAAACCTTTTGTCGCGTTAAACGCCTTTTCTCGACGAGAAAAGCAATTTCATCAAAAACAAACAAAACAAGAAAAATGAATCTATTCAACAAGTCTACAACACGTCCTTAAGAGTTACATGATTTCACCCAATGTCAATGTGTAATTTCTCCAGTTCTGATCATTTTTTAGGTTGTTGGTAGCTTGGTCAATGCCAAAACACAGTGAGATCTTTTTATGGCTTTAAACGCGTTTTCTCCTCGAGAGAAACATGATTTCACTAAAAACGTTATAGTTTAAACATGCCTGTTTGTACATGTGTGCAAACACTCAGAGCCTTAAGATAGGGGTTTCACCAATGTGTTTTTTGGTGAGAAACCTTCTATTTCAAGGTTCTGTGCGTTTTCAGACAAGTACAATATGTATTTATAGTGTTTCTGATGAAATCCCTCCTTTTAATGCATTTTCTCACAGAAAACGAGTCTCTCGCCATGGGAACATGGCTTTTTTGAAAAAGCATATTCTGGTCGAGAAATCGTGTTTTAAGCAATAAAAACGACTCCCGGCCTTATTTGGTTCACATTTGTACTTTTGGTAAGCTAGCCCGTATTCATAACGCACTAAACCTTTTTATCGCGTTAAACGCCTTTTCTCGACCAGAAAAGCACAATTTCATCAAAAACAAACAAAACAAGAAAAATGAATCTATTCAACACGTCTGCAGCACGTCCTTAAGAGTTACATGATTTCACCCAATGTCAATGTGTAATTTCTCCAGTTCTGATCATTTTTTAGGTGGTTGGTAGCTTGGTCAATGCCAAAACACAGTGAGATCTTTTTATGGCTTTAAACGCGTTTTCTCCTCGAGAGAAACATGATTTCACTAAAAACGTTATAGTTTAAACATGCCTGTTTGTACATGTGTGCAAACACTCAGAGCCTTAAGATAGGGGTTTCACCAATGTGTTTTTTGGTGAGAAACCTTCTATTTCAAGGTTCTGTGCGTTTTCAGACAAGTACAATATGTATTTATAGTGTTTCTGATGAAATCCCTCCTTTTAATGCATTTTCTCACAGAAAACGAGTCTCTCGCCATGGGAACATGGCTTTTTTGAAAAAGCATATTCTGGTCGAGAAATCGTGTTTAAGCAATAAAAACGACTCCCGGCCTTATTTAGTTCACATTTGTACTTTTGGTAAGCTAGCCCGTATTCATAACGCACTAAACCTTTTTATCGCGTTAAACGCCTTTTCTCGACGAGAAAAGCACAATTTCATCAAAAACAAACAAAACAAGAAAAATGAATCTATTCAACAAGTCTGCAACACGTCCTTAAGAGTTACATGATTTCACCCAATGTCAATGTGTAATTTCTCCAGTTCTGATCATTTTTTAGGTGGTTGGTAGCTTGGTCAATGCCAAAACACAGTGAGATCTTTTTATGGCTTTAAACGCGTTTTCTCCTCGAGAGAAACATGATTTCACTAAAAACGTTATAGTTTAAACATGCCTGTTTGTACATGTGTGCAAACACTCAGAGCCTTAAGATAGGGGTTTCACCAATGTGTTTTTTGGTGAGAAACCTTCTATTTCAAGGTTCTGTGCGTTTTCAGACAAGTACAATATGTATTTATAGTGTTTCTGATGAAATCCCTCCTTTTAATGCATTTTCTCACAGAAAACGAGTCTCTCGCCATGGGAACATGGCTTTTTTGAAAAAGCATATTTTGGTCGAGAAATCGTGTTTTAAGCAATAAAAACGACTCCCGGCCTTATTTAGTTCACATTTGTACCCTTTGGTAAGCTAGCCCGTATTCATAACGCACTAAACCTTTTTATCGCGTTAAACGCCTTTTCTCGACCAGAAAAGCACAATTTCATCAAAAACAAACAAAACAAGAAAAATGAATCTATTCAACAAGTCTGCAACACGTCCTTAAGAGTTACATGATTTCACCCAATGTCAATGTGTAATTTCTCCAGTTCTGATCATTTTTTAGGTGGTTGGTAGCTTGGTCAATGCCAAAACACAGTGAGATCTTTTTATGGCTTTAAACGCGTTTTCTCCTCGAGAGAAACATGATTTCACTAAAAACGTTATAGTTTAAACATGCCTGTTTGTACATGTGTGCAAACACTCAGAGCCTTAAGATAGGGGTTTCACCAATGTGTTTTTTGGCGAGAAACCTTCTATTTCAAGGTTCTGTGCGTTTTCAGACAAGTACAATATGTATTTATAGTGTTTCTGATGAAATCCCTCCTTTTAATGCATTTTCTCACAGAAAACGAGTCTCTCGCCATGGGAACATGGCTTTTTTAAAAAAGCATATTTTGGTCGAGAAATCGTGTTTTAAGCAATAAAAACGACTCCCGGCCTTATTTAGTTCACATTTGTACTTTTGGTAAGCTAGCCCGTATTCATAACGCACTAAACCTTTTGTCGCGTTAAACGCCTTTTCTCGACGAGAAAAGCAATTTCATCAAAAACAAACAAAACAAAAAAAATGAATCTATTCAACAAGTCTACAACACGTCCTTAAGAGTTACATGATTTCACCCAATGTCAATGTGTAATTTCTCCAGTTCTGATCATTTTTTAGGTTGTTGGTAGCTTGGTCAATGCCAAAACACAGTGAGATCTTTTTATGGCTTTAAACGCGTTTTCTCCTCGAGAGAAACATGATTTCACTAAAAACGTTATAGTTTAAACATGCCTGTTTGTACATGTGTGCAAACACTCAGAGCCTTAAGATAGGGGTTTCACCAATGTGTTTTTTGGTGAGAAACCTTCTATTTCAAGGTTCTGTGCGTTTTCAGACAAGTACAATATGTATTTATAGTGTTTCTGATGAAATCCCTCCTTTTAATGCATTTTCTCACAGAAAACGAGTCTCTCGCCATGGGAACATGGCTTTTTTGAAAAAGCATATTCTGGTCGAGAAATCGTGTTTTAAGCAATAAAAACGACTCCCGGCCTTATTTGGTTCACATTTGTACTTTTGGTAAGCTAGCCCGTATTCATAACGCACTAAACCTTTTTATCGCGTTAAACGCCTTTTCTCGACCAGAAAAGCACAATTTCATCAAAAACAAACAAAACAAGAAAAATTAATCTATTCAACACGTCTGCAGCACGTCCTTAAGAGTTACATGATTTCACCCAATGTCAATGTGTAATTTCTCCAGTTCTGATCATTTTTTAGGTGGTTGGTAGCTTGGTCAATGCCAAAACACAGTGAGATCTTTTTATGGCTTTAAACGCGTTTTCTCCTCGAGAGAAACATGATTTCACTAAAAACGTTATAGTTTAAACATGCCTGTTTGTACATGTGTGCAAACACTCAGAGCCTTAAGATAGGGGTTTCACCAATGTGTTTTTTGGTGAGAAACCTTCTATTTCAAGGTTCTGTGCGTTTTCAGACAAGTACAATATGTATTTATAGTGTTTCTGATGAAATCCCTCCTTTTAATGCATTTTCTCACAGAAAACGAGTCTCTCGCCATGGGAACATGGCTTTTTTGAAAAAGCATATTCTGGTCGAGAAATCGTGTTTAAGCAATAAAAACGACTCCCGGCCTTATTTAGTTCACATTTGTACTTTTGGTAAGCTAGCCCGTATTCATAACGCACTAAACCTTTTTATCGCGTTAAACGCCTTTTCTCGACGAGAAAAGCACAATTTCATCAAAAACAAACAAAACAAGAAAAATGAATCTATTCAACAAGTCTGCAACACGTCCTTAAGAGTTACATGATTTCACCCAATGTCAATGTGTAATTTCTCCAGTTCTGATCATTTTTTAGGTGGTTGGTAGCTTGGTCAATGCCAAAACACAGTGAGATCTTTTTATGGCTTTAAACGCGTTTTCTCCTCGAGAGAAACATGATTTCACTAAAAACGTTATAGTTTAAACATGCCTGTTTGTACATGTGTGCAAACACTCAGAGCCTTAAGATAGGGGTTTCACCAATGTGTTTTTTGGTGAGAAACCTTCTATTTCAAGGTTCTGTGCGTTTTCAGACAAGTACAATATGTATTTATAGTGTTTCTGATGAAATCCCTCCTTTTAATGCATTTTCTCACAGAAAACGAGTCTCTCGCCATGGGAACATGGCTTTTTTGAAAAAGCATATTTTGGTCGAGAAATCGTGTTTTAAGCAATAAAAACGACTCCCGGCCTTATTTAGTTCACATTTGTACCCTTTGGTAAGCTAGCCCGTATTCATAACGCACTAAACCTTTTTATCGCGTTAAACGCCTTTTCTCGACCAGAAAAGCACAATTTCATCAAAAACAAACAAAACAAGAAAAATGAATCTATTCAACAAGTCTGCAACACGTCCTTAAGAGTTACATGATTTCACCCAATGTCAATGTGTAATTTCTCCAGTTCTGATCATTTTTTAGGTGGTTGGTAGCTTGGTCAATGCCAAAACACAGTGAGATCTTTTTATGGCTTTAAACGCGTTTTCTCCTCGAGAGAAACATGATTTCACTAAAAACGTTATAGTTTAAACATGCCTGTTTGTACATGTGTGCAAACACTCAGAGCCTTAAGATAGGGGTTTCACCAATGTGTTTTTTGGCGAGAAACCTTCTATTTCAAGGTTCTGTGCGTTTTCAGACAAGTACAATATGTATTTATAGTGTTTCTGATGAAATCCCTCCTTTTAATGCATTTTCTCACAGAAAACGAGTCTCTCGCCATGGGAACATGGCTTTTTTGAAAAAGCATATTTTGGTCGAGAAATCGTGTTTTAAGCAATAAAAACGACTCCCGGCCTTATTTAGTTCACATTTGTACTTTTGGTAAGCTAGCCCGTATTCATAACGCACTAAACCTTTTGTCGCGTTAAACGCCTTTTCTCGACGAGAAAAGCAATTTCATCAAAAACAAACAAAACAAGAAAAATGAATCTATTCAACAAGTCTACAACACGTCCTTAAGAGTTACATGATTTCACCCAATGTCAATGTGTAATTTCTCCAGTTCTGATCATTTTTTAGGTTGTTGGTAGCTTGGTCAATGCCAAAACACAGTGAGATCTTTTTATGGCTTTAAACGCGTTTTCTCCTCGAGAGAAACATGATTTCACTAAAAACGTTATAGTTTAAACATGCCTGTTTGTACATGTGTGCAAACACTCAGAGCCTTAAGATAGGGGTTTCACCAATGTGTTTTTTGGTGAGAAACCTTCTATTTCAAGGTTCTGTGCGTTTTCAGACAAGTACAATATGTATTTATAGTGTTTCTCATGAAATCCCTCCTTTTAATGCATTTTCTCACAGAAAACGAGTCTCTCGCCATGGGAACATGGCTTTTTTGAAAAAGCATATTCTGGTCGAGAAATCGTGTTTTAAGCAATAAAAACGACTCCCGGCCTTATTTGGTTCACATTTGTACTTTTGGTAAGCTAGCCCGTATTCATAACGCACTAAACCTTTTTATCGCGTTAAACGCCTTTTCTCGACCAGAAAAGCACAATTTCATCAAAAACAAACAAAACAAGAAAAATGAATCTATTCAACACGTCTGCAGCACGTCCTTAAGAGTTACATGATTTCACCCAATGTCAATGTGTAATTTCTCCAGTTCTGATCATTTTTTAGGTGGTTGGTAGCTTGGTCAATGCCAAAACACAGTGAGATCTTTTTATGGCTTTAAACGCGTTTTCTCCTCGAGAGAAACATGATTTCACTAAAAACGTTATAGTTTAAACATGCCTGTTTGTACATGTGTGCAAACACTCAGAGCCTTAAGATAGGGGTTTCACCAATGTGTTTTTTGGTGAGAAACCTTCTATTTCAAGGTTCTGTGCGTTTTCAGACAAGTACAATATGTATTTATAGTGTTTCTGATGAAATCCCTCCTTTTAATGCATTTTCTCACAGAAAACGAGTCTCTCGCCATGGGAACATGGCTTTTTTGAAAAAGCATATTCTGGTCGAGAAATCGTGTTTTAAGCAATAAAAACGACTCCCGGCCTTATTTAGTTCACATTTGTACTTTTGGTAAGCTAGCCCGTATTCATAACGCACTAAACCTTTTTATCGCGTTAAACGCCTTTTCTCGACGAGAAAAGCACAATTTCATCAAAAACAAACAAAACAAGAAAAATGAATCTATTCAACAAGTCTGCAACACGTCCTTAAGAGTTACATGATTTCACCCAATGTCAATGTGTAATTTCTCCAGTTCTGATCATTTTTTAGGTGGTTGGTAGCTTGGTCAATGCCAAAACACAGTGAGATCTTTTTATGGCTTTAAACGCGTTTTCTCCTCGAGAGAAACATGATTTCACTAAAAACGTTATAGTTTAAACATGCCTGTTTGTACATGTGTGCAAACACTCAGAGCCTTAAGATAGGGGTTTCACCAATGTGTTTTTTGGTGAGAAACCTTCTATTTCAAGGTTCTGTGCGTTTTCAGACAAGTACAATATGTATTTATAGTGTTTCTGATGAAATCCCTCCTTTTAATGCATTTTCTCACAGAAAACGACTCTCTCGCCATGGGAACATGGCTTTTTTGAAAAAGCATATTTTGGTCGAGAAATCGTGTTTTAAGCAATAAAAACGACTCCCGGCCTTATTTAGTTCACATTTGTACCCTTTGGTAAGCTAGCCCGTATTCATAACGCACTAAACCTTTTTATCGCGTTAAACGCCTTTTCTCGACCAGAAAAGCACAATTTAATCAAAAACAAACAAAACAAGAAAAATGAATCTATTCAACAAGTCTGCAACACGTCCTTAAGAGTTACATGATTTCACCCAATGTCAATGTGTAATTTCTCCAGTTCTGATCATTTTTTAGGTGGTTGGTAGCTTGGTCAATGCCAAAACACAGTGAGATCTTTTTATGGCTTTAAACGCGTTTTCTCCTCGAGAGAAACATGATTTCACTAAAAACGTTATAGTTTAAACATGCCTGTTTGTACATGTGTGCAAACACTCAGAGCCTTAAGATAGGGGTTTCACCAATGTGTTTTTTGGTGAGAAACCTTCTATTTCAAGGTTCTGTGCGTTTTCAGACAAGTACAATATGTATTTATAGTGTTTCTGATGAAATCCCTCCTTTTAATGCATTTTCTCACAGAAAACGACTCTCTCGCCATGGGAACATGGCTTTTTTGAAAAAGCATATTCTGGTCGAGAAATCGTGTTTTAAGCAATAAAAACGACTCCCGGCCTTATTTAGTTCACATTTGTACTTTTGGTAAGCTAGCCCGTATTCATAACGCACTAAACCTTTTTATCGCGTTAAACGCCTTTTCTCGACCAGAAAAGCACAATTTCATCAAAAACAAACAAAACAAGAAAAATGAATCTATTCAACAAGTCTGCAACACGTCCTTAAGAGTTACATGATTTCACCCAATGTCAATGTGTAATTTCTCCAGTTCTGATCATTTTCTAGGTTTGTTGGTAGCTTGGTCAATGCCAAAACACAGTGAGATCTTTTTATGGCTTTAAACGCGTTTTCTCCTCGAGAGAAACATGATTTCACTAAAAACGTTATAGTTTAAACATGCCTGTTTGTACATGTGTGCAAACACTCAGAGCCTTAAGATAGGGGTTTCACCAATGTGTTTTTTGGTGAGAAACCTTCTATTTCAAGGTTCTGTGCGTTTTCAGACAAGTACAATATGTATTTATAGTGTTTCTGATGAAATCCCTCCTTTTAATGCATTTTCTCACAGAAAACGAGTCTCTCGCCATGGGAACATGGCTTTTTTGAAAAAGCATATTCTGGTCGAGAAATCGTGTTTTAAGCAATAAAAACGACTCCCGGCCTTATTTGGTTCACATTTGTACTTTTGGTAAGCTAGCCCGTATTCATAACGCACTAAACCTTTTTATCGCGTTAAACGCCTTTTCTCGACGAGAAAAGCACAATTTCATCAAAAACAAACAAAACAAGAAAAATGAATCTATTCAACAAGTCTGCAACACGTCCTTAAGAGTTACATGATTTCACCCAATGTCAATGTGTAATTTCTCCAGTTCTGATCATTTTTTAGGTGGTTGGTAGCTTGGTCAATGCCAAAACACAGTGAGATCTTTTTATGGCTTTAAACGCGTTTTCTCCTCGAGAGAAACATGATTTCACTAAAAACGTTATAGTTTAAACATGCCTGTTTGTACATGTGTGCAAACACTCAGAGCCTTAAGATAGGGGTTTCACCAATGTGTTTTTTGGTGAGAAACCTTCTATTTCAAGGTTCTGTGCGTTTTCAGACAAGTACAATATGTATTTATAGTGTTTCTGATGAAATCCCTCCTTTTAATGCATTTTCTCACAGAAAACGACTCTCTCGCCATGGGAACATGGCTTTTTTGAAAAAGCATATTCTGGTCGAGAAATCGTGTTTTAAGCAATAAAAACGACTCCCGGCCTTATTTAGTTCACATTTGTACTTTTGGTAAGCTAGCCCGTATTCATAACGCACTAAACCTTTTTATCGCGTTAAACGCCTTTTCTCGACGAGAAAAGCACAATTTCATCAAAAACAAACAAAACAAGAAAAATGAATCTATTCAACAAGTCTGCAACACGTCCTTAAGAGTTACATGATTTCACCCAATGTCAATGTGTAATTTCTCCAGTTCTGATCATTTTCTAGGTTTGTTGGTAGCTTGGTCAATGCCAAAACACAGTGAGATCTTTTTATGGCTTTAAACGCGTTTTCTCCTCGAGAGAAACATGATTTCACTAAAAACGTTATAGTTTAAACATGCCTGTTTGTACATGTGTGCAAACACTCAGAGCCTTAAGATAGGGGTTTCACCAATGTGTTTTTTGGTGAGAAACCTTCTATTTCAAGGTTCTGTGCGTTTTCAGACAAGTACAATATGTATTTATAGTGTTTCTGATGAAATCCCTCCTTTTAATGCATTTTCTCACAGAAAACGAGTCTCTCGCCATGGGAACATGCCTTTTTTGAAAAAGCATATTCTGGTCGAGAAATCGTGTTTTAAGCAATAAAAACGACTCCCGGCCTTATTTGGTTCACATTTGTACTTTTGGTAAGCTAGCCCGTATTCATAACGCACTAAACCTTTTTATCGCGTTAAACGCCTTTTCTCGACCAGAAAAGCACAATTTCATCAAAAACAAACAAAACAAGAAAAATGAGTCTATTCAACAAGTCTGCAACACGTCCTTAAGAGTTACATGATTTCACCCAATGTCAATGTGTAATTTCTCCAGTTCTGATCATTTTTTAGGTTGTTGGTAGCTTGGTCAATGCCAAAACACAGTGAGATCTTTTTATGGCTTTAAACGCGTTTTCTCCTCGAGAGAAACATGATTTCACTAAAAACGTTATAGTTTAAACATGCCTGTTTGTACATGTGTGCAAACACTCAGAGCCTTAAGATAGGGGTTTCACCAATGTGTTTTTTGGTGAGAAACCTTCTATTTCAAGGTTCTGTGCGTTTTCAGACAAGTACAATATGTATTTATAGTGTTTCTGATGAAATCCCTCCTTTTAATGCATTTTCTCACAGAAAACGAGTCTCTCGCCATGGGAACATGGCTTTTTTGAAAAAGCATATTTTGGTCGAGAAATCGTGTTTTAAGCAATAAAAACGACTCCCGGCCTTATTTAGTTCACATTTGTACTTTTGGTAAGCTAGCCCGTATTCATAACGCACTAAACCTTTTGTCGCGTTAAACGCCTTTTCTCGACGAGAAAAGCAATTTCATCAAAAACAAACAAAACAAGAAAAATGAATCTATTCAACAAGTCTACAACACGTCCTTAAGAGTTACATGATTTCACCCAATGTCAATGTGTAATTTCTCCAGTTCTGATCATTTTTTAGGTTGTTGGTAGCTTGGTCAATGCCAAAACACAGTGAGATCTTTTTATGGCTTTAAACGCGTTTTCTCCTCGAGAGAAACATGATTTCACTAAAAACGTTATAGTTTAAACATGCCTGTTTGTACATGTGTGCAAACACTCAAAGCCTTAAGATAGGGGTTTCACCAATGTGTTTTTTGGTGAGAAACCTTCTATTTCAAGGTTCTGTGCGTTTTCAGACAAGTACAATATTTATTTATAGTGTTTCTGATGAAATCCCTCCTTTTAATGCATTTTCTCACAGAAAACGAGTCCCTCGCCATGGGAACATGGCTTTTTTGAAAAAGCATATTCTGGTCGAGAAATCGTGTTTTAAGCAATAAAAACGACTCCCGGCCTTATATAGTTCACATTTGTACTTTTGGTAAGCTAGCCCGTATTCATAACGCACTAAACCTTTTGTCGCGTTAAACGCCTTTTCTCGACGAGAAAAGCAATTTCATCAAAAACAAACAAAACAAGAAAAATGAATCTATTCAACAAGTCTACAACACGTCCTTAAGAGTTACATGATTTCACCCAATGTCAATGTGTAATTTCTCCAGTTCTGATCATTTTTTAGGTTGTTGGTAGCTTGGTCAATGCCAAAACACAGTGAGACCTTTTTATGGCTTTAAACGCGTTTTCTCCTCGAGAGAAACATGATTTCACTAAAAACGTTATAGTTTAAACATGCCTGTTTGTACGTGTGTGCAAACACTCAGAGCCTTAAGATAGGGGTTTCACCAATGTGTTTTTTGGTGAGAAACCTTCTATTTCAAGGTTCTGTGCGTTTTCAGACAAGTACAATATGTTTTTACAATGTTTCTGATGAAATCCCTCCTTTTAATGCATTTTCTCACAGAAAACGAGTCTCTCGCCATGGGAACATGGCTTTTTTGAAAAAGCATATTCTGGTCGAGAAATCGTGTTTTAAGCAATAAAAACGACTCCCGGCCTTATTTGGTTCACATTTGTACTTTTGGTAAGCTAGCCCGTATTCATAACGCACTAAACCTTTTTATCGCGTTAAACGCCTTTTCTCGACCAGAAAAGCACAATTTCATCAAAAACAAACAAAACAAGAAAAATGAATCTATTCAACAAGTCTGCAACACGTCCTTAAGAGTTACATGATTTCACCCAATGTCAATGTGTAATTTCTCCAGTTCTGATCATTTTTTAGGTGGTTGGTAGCTTGGTCAATGCCAAAACACAGTGAGATCTTTTTATGGCTTTAAACGCGTTTTCTCCTCGAGAGAAACATGATTTCACTAAAAACGTTATAGTTTAAACATGCCTGTTTGTACATGTGTGCAAACACTCAGAGCCTTAAGATAGGGGTTTCACCAATGTGTTTTTTGGTGAGAAACCTTCTATTTCAAGGTTCTGTGCGTTTTTCGACAAGTACAATATGTATTTATAGTGTTTCTGATGAAATCCCTCCTTTTAATGCATTTTCTCACAGAAAACGACTCTCTCGCCATGGGAACATGGCTTTTTTGAAAAAGCATATTTTGGTCGAGAAATCGTGTTTTAAGCAATAAAAACGACTCCCGGCCTTATTTAGTTCACATTTGTACTTTTGGTAAGCTAGCCCGTATTCATAACGCACTAAACCTTTTTATCGCGTTAAACGCCTTTTCTCGACCAGAAAAGCACAATTTCATCAAAAACAAACAAAACAAGAAAAATGAATCTATTCAACAAGTCTGCAACACGTCCTTAAGAGTTACATGATTTCACCCAATGTCAATGTGTAATTTCTCCAGTTCTGATCCTTTTTTAGGTGGTTGGTAGCTTGGTCAATGCCAAAACACAGTGAGATGTTTTTATGGCTTTAAACGCGTTTTCTCCTCGAGAGAAACATGATTTCACTAAAAACGTTATAGTTTAAACATGCCTGTTGTACATGTGTGCAAACACTCAGAGCCTTAAGATAGGGGTTTCACCAATGTGTTTTTTGGTGAGAAACCTTCTATTTCAAGGTTCTGTGCGTTTTCAGACAAGTACAATATGTATTTATAGTGTTTCTGATGAAATCCCTCCTTTTAATGCATTTTCTCACAGAAAACGAGTCTCTCGCCATGGGAACATGGCTTTTTTGAAAAAGCATATTCTGGTCGAGAAATCGTGTTTTAAGCAATAAAAACGACTCCCGGCCTTATTTGGTTCACATTTGTACTTTTGGTAAGCTAGCCCGTATTCATAACGCACTAAACCTTTTTATCGCGTTAAACGCCTTTTCTCGACCAGAAAAGCACAATTTCATCAAAAACAAACAAAACAAGAAAAATGAATCTATTCAACAAGTCTGCAACACGTCCTTAAGAGTTACATGATTTCACCCAATGTCAATGTGTAATTTCTCCAGTTCTGATCATTTTTTAGGTGGTTGGTAGCTTGGTCAATGCCAAAACACAGTGAGATCTTTTTATGGCTTTAAACGCGTTTTCTCCTCGAGAGAAACATGATTTCACTAAAAACGTTATAGTTTAAACATGCCTGTTTGTACATGTGTGCAAACACTCAGAGCCTTAAGATAGGGGTTTCACCAATGTGTTTTTTGGTGAGAAACCTTCTATTTCAAGGTTCTGTGCGTTTTTCGACAAGTACAATATGTATTTATAGTGTTTCTGATGAAATCCCTCCTTTTAATGCATTTTCTCACAGAAAACGACTCTCTCGCCATGGGAACATGGCTTTTTTGAAAAAGCATATTTTGGTCGAGAAATCGTGTTTTAAGCAATAAAAACGACTCCCGGCCTTATTTAGTTCACATTTGTACTTTTGGTAAGCTAGCCCGTATTCATAACGCACTAAACCTTTTTATCGCGTTAAACGCCTTTTCTCGACCAGAAAAGCACAATTTCATCAAAAACAAACAAAACAAGAAAAATGAATCTATTCAACAAGTCTGCAACACGTCCTTAAGAGTTACATGATTTCACCCAATGTCAATGTGTAATTTCTCCAGTTCTGATCCTTTTTTAGGTGGTTGGTAGCTTGGTCAATGCCAAAACACAGTGAGATGTTTTTATGGCTTTAAACGCGTTTTCTCCTCGAGAGAAACATGATTTCACTAAAAACGTTATAGTTTAAACATGCCTGTTGTACATGTGTGCAAACACTCAGAGCCTTAAGATAGGGGTTTCACCAATGTGTTTTTTGGTGAGAAACCTTCTATTTCAAGGTTCTGTGCGTTTTCAGACAAGTACAATATGTATTTATAGTGTTTCTGATGAAATCCCTCCTTTTAATGCATTTTCTCACAGAAAACGAGTCTCTCGCCATGGGAACATGGCTTTTTTGAAAAAGCATATTCTGGTCGAGAAATCGTGTTTTAAGCAATAAAAACGACTCCCGGCCTTATTTAGTTCACATTTGTACTTTTGGTAAGCTAGCCCGTATTCATAACGCACTAAACCTTTTTATCGCGTTAAACGCCTTTTCTCGACCAGAAAAGCACAATTTCATCAAAAACAAACAAAACAAGAAAAATGAATCTATTCAACAAGTCTGCAACACGTCCTTAAGAGTTACATGATTTCACCCAATGTCAATGTGTAATTTCTCCAGTTCTGATCATTTTTTAGGTTGTTGGTAGCTTGGTCAATGCCAAAACACAGTGAGACCTTTTTATGGCTTTAAACGCGTTTTCTCCTCGAGAGAAACATGATTTCACTAAAAACGTTACAGTTTAAACATGCCTGTTTGTACGTGTGTGCAAACACTCAGAGCCTTAAGATAGGGGTTTCACCAATGTGTTTTTTGGTGAGAAACCTTCTATTTCAAGGTTCTGTGCGTTTTCAGACAAGTACAATATGTATTTATAGTGTTTCTGATGAAATCCCTCCTTTTAATGCATTTTCTCACAGAAAACGAGTCCCTCGCCATGGGAACATGGCTTTTTTGAAAAAGCATATTCTGGTCGAGAAATCGTGTTTTAAGCAATAAAAACGACTCCCGGCCTTATATAGTTCACATTTGTACTTTTGGTAAGCTAGCCCGTATTCATAACGCACTAAACCTTTTGTCGCGTTAAACGCCTTTTCTCGACCAGAAAAGCACAATTTCATCAAAAACAAACAAAACAAGAAAAATGAATCTATTCAACAAGTCTGCAACACGTCCTTAAGAGTTACATGATTTCACCCAATGTCAATGTGTAATTTCTCCAGTTCTGATCATTTTCTAGGTGGTTGGTAGCTTGGTCAATGCCAAAACACAGTGAGATCTTTTTATGGCTTTAAACGCGTTTTCTCCTCGAGAGAAACATGATTTCACTAAAAACGTTATAGTTTAAACATGCCTGTTTGTACATGTGTGCAAACACTCAGAGCCTTAAGATAGGGGTTTCACCAATGTGTTTTTTGGTGAGAAACCTTCTATTTCAAGGTTCTGTGCTTTTTCCGACAAGTACAATATGTATTTATAGTGTTTCTGATGAAATCCCTCCTTTTAATGCATTTTCTCACAGAAAACGAGTCTCTCGCCATGGGAACATGGCTTTTTTGAAAAAGCATATTCTGGTCGAGAAATCGTGTTTTAAGCAATAAAAACGACTCCCGGCCTTATTTAGTTCACATTTGTACTTTTGGTAAGCTAGCCCGTATTCATAACGCACTAAACCTTTTTATCGCGTTAAACGCCTTTTCTCGACCAGAAAAGCACAATTTCATCAAAATCAAACAAAACAAGAAAAATGAATCTATTCAACAAGTCTGCAACACGTCCTTAAGAGTTACATGATTCACCCAATGTCAATGTGTAATTTCTCCAGTTCTGATCATTTTTTAGGTGGTTGGTAGCTTGGTCAATGCCAAAACACAGTGAGATCTTTTTATGGCTTTAAACGCGTTTTCTCCTCGAGAGAAACATGATTTCACTAAAAACGTTATAGTTTAAACATGCCTGTTTGTACGTGTGTGCAAACACTCAGAGCCTTAAGATAGGGGTTTCACCAATGTGTTTTTTGGTGAGAAACCTTCTATTTCAAGGTTCTGTGCGTTTTCAGACAAGTACAATATGTATTTATAGTGTTTCTGATGAAATCCCTCCTTTTAATGCATTTTCTCACAGAAAACGAGTCTCTCGCCATGGGAACATGGCTTTTTTGAAAAAGCATATTCTGGTCGAGAAATCGTGTTTTAAGCAATAAAAACGACTCCCGGCCTTATTTAGTTCACATTTGTACTTTTGGTAAGCTAGCCCGTATTCATAACGCACTAAACCTTTTTATCGCGTTAAACGCCTTTTCTCGACCAGAAAAGCAATTTCATCAAAAACAAACAAAACAAGAAAAATGAATCTATTCAACAAGTCTGCAACACGTCCTTAAGAGTTACATGATTTCACCCAATGTCAATGTGTAATTTCTCCAGTTCTGATCATTTTTTAGGTTGTTGGTAGCTTGGTCAATGCCAAAACACAGTGAGACCTTTTTATGGCTTTAAACGCGTTTTCTCCTCGAGAGAAACATGATTTCACTAAAAACGTTATAGTTTAAACATGCCTGTTTGTACGTGTGTGCAAACACTCAGAGCCTTAAGATAGGGGTTTCACCAATGTGTTTTTTGGTGAGAAACCTTCTATTTCAAGGTTCTGTGCGTTTTCAGACGAGTACAATATGTATTTATAGTGTTTCTGATGAAATCCCTCCTTTTAATGCATTTTCTCACAGAAAACGAGTCTCTCGCCATGGGAACATTGCTTTTTTGAAAAAGCATATTCTGGTCGAGAAATCGTGTTTTAAGCAATAAAAACGACTCCCGGCCTTATTTGGTTCACATTTGTACTTTTGGTAAGCTAGCCCGTATTCATAACGCACTAAACCTTTTTATCGCGTTAAACGCCTTTTCTCGACCAGAAAAGCACAATTTCATCAAAAACAAACAAAACAAGAAAAATGAATCTATTCAACAAGTCTGCAACACGTCCTTAAGAGTTACATGATTTCACCCAATGTCAATGTGTAATTTCTCCAGTTCTGATCATTTTCTAGGTGGTTGGTAGCTTGGTCAATGCCAAAACACAGTGAGATCTTTTTATGGCTTTAAACGCGTTTTCTCCTCGAGAGAAACATGATTTCACTAAAAACGTTATAGTTTAAACATGCCTGTTTGTACATGTGTGCAAACACTCAGAGCCTTAAGATAGGGGTTTCACCAATGTGTTTTTTGGTGAGAAACCTTCTATTTCAAGGTTCTGTGCTTTTTCCGACAAGTACAATATGTATTTATAGTGTTTCTGATGAAATCCCTCCTTTTAATGCATTTTCTCACAGAAAACGACTCTCTCGCCATGGGAACATGGCTTTTTTGAAAAAGCATATTCTGGTCGAGAAATCGTGTTTTAAGCAATAAAAACGACTCCCGGCCTTATTTAGTTCACATTTGTACTTTTGGTAAGCTAGCCCGTATTCATAACGCACTAAACCTTTTTATCGCGTTAAACGCCTTTTCTCGACCAGAAAAGCACAATTTCATCAAAATCAAACAAAACAAAACAAGAAAAATGAATCTATTCAACAAGTCTGCAACACGTCCTTAAGAGTTACATGATTCACCCAATGTCAATGTGTAATTTCTCCAGTTCTGATCATTTTTTAGGTGGTTGGTAGCTTGGTCAATGCCAAAACACAGTGAGACCTTTTTATGGCTTTAAACGCGTTTTCTCCTCGAGAGAAACATGATTTCACTAAAAACGTTATAGTTTAAACATGCCTGTTTGTACGTGTGTGCAAACACTCAGAGCCTTAAGATAGGGGTTTCACCAATGTGTTTTTTGGTGAGAAACCTTCTATTTCAAGGTTCTGTGCGTTTTCAGACGAGTACAATATGTATTTATAGTGTTTCTGATGAAATCCCTCCTTTTAATGCATTTTCTCACAGAAAACGAGTCTCTCGCCATGGGAACATTGCTTTTTTGAAAAAGCATATTCTGGTCGAGAAATCGTGTTTTAAGCAATAAAAACGACTCCCGGCCTTATTTGGTTCACATTTGTACTTTTGGTAAGCTAGCCCGTATTCATAACGCACTAAACCTTTTTATCGCGTTAAACGCCTTTTCTCGACCAGAAAAGCACAATTTCATCAAAAACAAACAAAACAAGAAAAATGAATCTATTCAACAAGTCTGCAACACGTCCTTAAGAGTTACATGATTTCACCCAATGTCAATGTGTAATTTCTCCAGTTCTGATCATTTTCTAGGTGGTTGGTAGCTTGGTCAATGCCAAAACACAGTGAGATCTTTTTATGGCTTTAAACGCGTTTTCTCCTCGAGAGAAACATGATTTCACTAAAAACGTTATAGTTTAAACATGCCTGTTTGTACATGTGTGCAAACACTCAGAGCCTTAAGATAGGGGTTTCACCAATGTGTTTTTTGGTGAGAAACCTTCTATTTCAAGGTTCTGTGCTTTTTCCGACAAGTACAATATGTATTTATAGTGTTTCTGATGAAATCCCTCCTTTTAATGCATTTTCTCACAGAAAACGACTCTCTCGCCATGGGAACATGGCTTTTTTGAAAAAGCATATTCTGGTCGAGAAATCGTGTTTTAAGCAATAAAAACGACTCCCGGCCTTATTTAGTTCACATTTGTACTTTTGGTAAGCTAGCCCGTATTCATAACGCACTAAACCTTTTTATCGCGTTAAACGCCTTTTCTCGACCAGAAAAGCACAATTTCATCAAAATCAAACAAAACAAGAAAAATGAATCTATTCAACAAGTCTGCAACACGTCCTTAAGAGTTACATGATTCACCCAATGTCAATGTGTAATTTCTCCAGTTCTGATCATTTTTTAGGTGGTTGGTAGCTTGGTCAATGCCAAAACACAGTGAGATCTTTTTATGGCTTTAAACGCGTTTTCTCCTCGAGAGAAACATGATTTCACTAAAAACGTTATAGTTTAAACATGCCTGTTTGTACGTGTGTGCAAACACTCAGAGCCTTAAGATAGGGGTTTCACCAATGTGTTTTTTGGTGAGAAACCTTCTATTTCAAGGTTCTGTGCGTTTTCAGACGAGTACAATATGTATTTATAGTGTTTCTGATGAAATCCCTCCTTTTAATGCATTTTCTCACAGAAAACGAGTCTCTCGCCATGGGAACATTGCTTTTTTGAAAAAGCATATTCTGGTCGAGAAATCGTGTTTTAAGCAATAAAAACGACTCCCGGCCTTATTTGGTTCACATTTGTACTTTTGGTAAGCTAGCCCGTATTCATAACGCACTAAACCTTTTTATCGCGTTAAACGCCTTTTCTCGACCAGAAAAGCACAATTTCATCAAAAACAAACAAAACAAGAAAAATGAATCTATTCAACAAGTCTGCAACACGTCCTTAAGAGTTACATGATTTCACCCAATGTCAATGTGTAATTTCTCCAGTTCTGATCATTTTCTAGGTGGTTGGTAGCTTGGTCAATGCCAAAACACAGTGAGATCTTTTTATGGCTTTAAACGCGTTTTCTCCTCGAGAGAAACATGATTTCACTAAAAACGTTATAGTTTAAACATGCCTGTTTGTACATGTGTGCAAACACTCAGAGCCTTAAGATAGGGGTTTCACCAATGTGTTTTTTGGTGAGAAACCTTCTATTTCAAGGTTCTGTGCTTTTTCCGACAAGTACAATATGTATTTATAGTGTTTCTGATGAAATCCCTCCTTTTAATGCATTTTCTCACAGAAAACGACTCTCTCGCCATGGGAACATGGCTTTTTTGAAAAAGCATATTCTGGTCGAGAAATCGTGTTTTAAGCAATAAAAACGACTCCCGGCCTTATTTAGTTCACATTTGTACTTTTGGTAAGCTAGCCCGTATTCATAACGCACTAAACCTTTTTATCGCGTTAAACGCCTTTTCTCGACCAGAAAAGCACAATTTCATCAAAATCAAACAAAACAAGAAAAATGAATCTATTCAACAAGTCTGCAACACGTCCTTAAGAGTTACATGATTCACCCAATGTCAATGTGTAATTTCTCCAGTTCTGATCATTTTTTAGGTGGTTGGTAGCTTGGTCAATGCCAAAACACAGTGAGATCTTTTTATGGCTTTAAACGCGTTTTCTCCTCGAGAGAAACATGATTTCACTAAAAACGTTATAGTTTAAACATGCCTGTTTGTACATGTGTGCAAACACTCAGAGCCTTAAGATAGGGGTTTCACCAATGTGTTTTTTGGTGAGAAACCTTCTATTTCAAGGTTCTGTGCTTTTTCCGACAAGTACAATATGTATTTATAGTGTTTCTGATGAAATCCCTCCTTTTAATGCATTTTCTCACAGAAAACGAGTCTCTCGCCATGGGAACATTGCTTTTTTGAAAAAGCATATTCTGGTCGAGAAATCGTGTTTTAAGCAATAAAAACGACTCCCGGCCTTATTTGGTTCACATTTGTACTTTTGGTAAGCTAGCCCGTATTCATAACGCACTAAACCTTTTTATCGCGTTAAACGCCTTTTCTCGACCAGAAAAGCACAATTTCATCAAAAACAAACAAAACAAGAAAAATGAATCTATTCAACAAGTCTGCAACACGTCCTTAAGAGTTACATGATTTCACCCAATGTCAATGTGTAATTTCTCCAGTTCTGATCATTTTTTAGGTGGTTGGTAGCTTGGTCAATGCCAAAACACAGTGAGATCTTTTTATGGCTTTAAACGCG